>NW_022262603.1:0-70632 GCF_002021735.2 Oncorhynchus kisutch | reverse complement strand
GGTTATATTTCTCCGCCCCTCCCTCAGCTTTATACCAAAACCTTCTGGTTGTTGGAGAATGCTTGTTATTGTTTCAACTGCTGATTGTGCCCTTTTAAAAACGTAAAGACGGTGTCAGGGCCCTATTCCTAAAGCATATCAAATTAGGATTGGTGATCTAGGATCAGGTGTCCCTGTCCATGTCATCCTATTCATCATTTTCTAATAGGCAAACCTGATCCTAGATCAGAACTCCTACTTTGAGACTACAGGCCCTGACCTAATATAATATGGGATATTTATCTTAATCAAACTCCTCCTCTCTCCTCCACATCAAAAACTAAAGAACAGCTTGCAGTGGGGATATCCATTGTTAAGTATTTCCTCACGTGTAAGGAGTGTTAAAACTAGTGTAACACTCCACGAGGCATATTACACTTTAAAAAGTCATGAATCCTGATGTCTGAATGAGAGCAGATTGAAGTGAGACACTGAAGCTGACAGCCTACTCTCACTCTGCACCCCTCCAACACCCCAAAGACCACCAGTAACTGCCCCCATCCCCTCCCCTAGACAGTCTAACGGATCATAAAAGCACTAGGGTGCTCATACTCAACTCAACGAGTGCTGTAACCCCCCACTTGCCTCTAGAGAAGTGCCTTATAACCCGTGTATGTGGATCTACTTAAGAGGACTCCTCACCCTATAAATATCAGGGCCTCTGTATTAGACCTGTCCTCTATGTTTAGAGAAACATCTAAATGGGCAGTTTGCTGTGAGTTTTATGGGGTTTCTGGAATACTTGGCTCCACTCAAATCCAGATCAAATTGAATTTAAATGGCCACCCATCGAGGCACCGCAGTCTCCTGCCAACTTTAACACCATAGATCCAACCCAGAACCCACCCATGGAATCCAGCCACCAAACAACCTCAATACAACCTCTTGTTCACTAGTATGCTCTGGGGGGAAGTTACCCTTACTGTAGGTACAGATCTAGGATGAGCTTCCCCTCCCCCAATCCAACCTTAACCACCAGCAGGAAAAATGTTAAAAAGATCAGCGTCTAGGGGCAACTTCACCCTACTAGGAGTAGTACCCCCACTATGACATGGAGGGAATAATTCACAAACAGAACAATGAGGCGGAATCTGAAGTGTTTCGATCCAATTAAGCATCTCAGAGTGGCTCTCATATAGTCTGGACAGTTAATTACAGTATGTGTTTCTGGCTGGCTAATTAGGATTGTTTCTGTAATAACAAGAGGCTTGATTAAAAACTGACACTGCGTTTCCCCATCCACGGGCTCAGCATATAAATCACTGTCAGGATACCTCATTCCTATCCTGCTTCTCCTGCTATTGTCCCATCTACTGGGAAAGATTCCACCATTTTCATGATGACACTAATATGCTATATGCTAGATACCCAGCACTATAACTACCCGAACTCTAGCTATCACTATACTATCAACTACCATCTAGCACATTCAAGTACTGCTACTCTACTGCCTACTACCACAACAATACTACATACTACTAGTATTGCTACTACTGCTAACTGCTACTACTACACAACTACTACTACTGCTACTACCTCAACACTACTACTACTACTAGTACTACTACTAGTAGTACTACTGCTACTACTGCTACTACTGCTACTACCACAACAACTACTACTACCACAACTACTACTACCACAATGACTACTACTACCACAATGACTACTACTATTACTACTACTACCAGCTACTACTACTACCACTACTACTACCAGCTACTACTACCACTACTACTACCATCTACTACTACCATCACTATTACTACCAGATAATACTACTACTACTACCGGCTACTGCTACTACCAATACAACTACCAATACTACTACTACTACCACACATATTACTACTACTACTACCACAACTACTCCTACTACTACACAACTACTACTACTACAACTACTCCTACCAGCTACTACTACGACTACTACTACCACAACTACCTACTACTACCACAACTACTACTACCAGCTACTACTACTACCAATACTACTACTACTACTACTACAACTACCAATACCACTACTACAACTACCAATACCACTACTACTACTACTACTACAGCAACTACTACTACTACCACAACTACTACTACCACAACTACTACTACTACTACCACAACAACAACAACAACTATTACTACTACTACCACAACAACTACTGCTACCAGCTACTACTACTACCACAACTACTACTACTACTACCACAACTACTACTACACTACAACTACCAATAATACTACTACTACTACTACTACTACTACTACCACTACTATCACCAATACTACCACTACTACTACTACTACTACTACTACTATCACCACTACTATCAACACTACTACCAATACTACTACTACTACCACTACTATTTCTTCAACCACCATAATACAGTAGTGCTGTAGTAGTTCTTTCTGGCTCCAGGTGCCAGCCCTCCTCCTCCTCTCCCCTCCTCCTCCTCCTACTCCCCCTCCTCTTCTCATTTCTCCTCCTCCTCTCCCCTCCTCCTCCTCCTACTCTCCCTCCTCTTCTCCTTTCTCCTCCTACTCTCCCCCCTCCTCCTCTCTCTATCCTCCCCACCATCCATACCATCCCGTTGGCCCACTTATGGAAAGCTGGTGGCACAGTGACCTATAAAACTGGCACCTGCAGTAACAAATTATGGAAAACCCCCTTTGAATCAGTCTGGAGGCTTTGAAGTATTGAGGCCAACTAACTGAGACTAACTGAGGACAGTGGCTGATAGAAATTGCTCAGAGTAACAGCCAGACTGTGTGTCTTCATGCCTATATTGTGTCTGTCCAGTGTCCACAATGACCAATGGTACAAACAGACAAGACACAAACACACAAGTGCGTACACACACAAGCAGACTTACGCACAGGCAGACACACAGCGAGCCAGCACACCCACACACACACAAACAAACACACACATGGCACACACACACTCAGCACAAAATAAAACCCTGCGAGTCAGGAGCAGGGGAAATGGAGAGAGGGCAGCTTGATTCAATTCATCATTTTCTGAAGTGCTTCCATGACAACAGTATTCCCCCTCTTTTCTCCTCTCCTGGGCACTAGAGGGGCCCCTGCACAGAGTGGAATAGAGTGGAATCACCACTTGGCAGTCTCTTCCCTGGACCCAGCTGTGTCCACTGTCCTTTGCCAAGGGATCACATCCCTTTTCCCTCGCTGCACGGACAGCCTACGCTACATCATGATCTGAAACGGTTTGAATTAGTCCACCAGTAATGTAAACACATCTGACTGCCATTTGTTCCACTATAAAGTAACACATTCTACACAATGTGAGACATGAAGGCATGGTACGGTAACATGCCATTCCTCACCAAGATGAGGGGATTCATGGAGAGC
The DNA here is from genome assembly GCF_002021735.2 of Oncorhynchus kisutch. Lineage (NCBI taxonomy): Eukaryota > Metazoa > Chordata > Actinopteri > Salmoniformes > Salmonidae > Oncorhynchus > Oncorhynchus kisutch. The sequence goes on along the minus strand of NW_022262603.1, from coordinate 67,218 downwards.
GGTCCATGTTTTATGTATAATATACAGATTTACGATATCTGGCCTGTCTTTTGAGAGAAGTCTTCTAGGTTTAGGTCTGTGTCGGAGGGTTGAGACGGGGAAAAGTGTCATTTCTGATGACAAATGGATCTCTCGATGGAGGATCTGTGTGTTGTGGGGTTAGCCAGGGGAACAGCTAGAGAACAAAGGAGTGTTTTGTCTCAACCTCTCAAGGAGTCACTTTTTGTTCTACCGCAATTGATGTGTAATCAGAAATCAAATTAAAACACTGCTATTTCAAGAGAGGAGGTAGATGTATTTTTAGATAGAGTGATTCAGATTGGCTCCAAAAATCCCCTGATTCAATCCATGTCAATCAGTCAGTAACACAACTGAGCGTGTACAGCACTCTATGGTCAGACACACTCATACCACGTTTAATTCCCCAGCAGGCTGCGGTAATCGACCATACAGCCTGTATCAAATCCTCTCTGTGTTTGCTGTGACCACTTCTAACATTCCAACATTAACGGCATCGGGGCGGCCATGGCAGGGCCTCAGTCCAGCCACGACCCCAAACCAAACTTTCTTGTTCTCATACACCGGCTGTGTCAGAAAACCTAACTAGCCGTCAAATCCTTGATTCCTCCATCCTTGTTTCTCCCATTCCTCTCAAAGCTCACTGGATGAGAGGATCAAAGGTCCCGCCCTCAAACCTCCGCCTCCAATGTGCTTTGAGAGGAATGAGGAAACCAGGATGGAGGAACAAAGGATTTGACGGCTAGTAATGTTTTCAGACACAGTTCTAAACACAGCACGTGGTCGCCCCGACAACATAAATTACGCCACCAAACCACATCCAAGCGCAATTGATTAAAGAGCCTGAGACGAATAAATTATTACGGCGTCAGAACTCAGCGTAATGGATGTTGAATCTATATCCCCACAGGGGGGTTTAATATTAACCGAGTTTGTCAAACTATCAATGGGAATATAGCATTATAAAACCATAAAACACATCATATAGAGTAGTAAAACTGTACAATACTCCCTTTGAAATGGCCATGGGGGCAACTAGACATGACATAATACAGTAATCAGAGAAGACATTGTTGTGTATTTATGATAGGACTTTGTTACAATGACAGTTGTTTGCAAGTGGGCCTATGTATTATTTGGTTAAGACATGCGATTCACAGTTTTGTCAGGCACTGTGAAAAAACCCACAGCTTGGTCTACTAATAGCACCACTGATAGAGAAGCATCAGAGAAGAATTGGACACTTCACAGAAATAGATCAACCTGTTCTGAGCTCGACTCCCCTTTGAGCACAGCACGGTATGATCAATGTTATTGACCAGAAACACCATGAAGCCTCCAGAAAACCTTCTGACAAAGGCAGAGAGTGGGAGAGAAAGTGGGAAGGTCATGTCATTACCGGCAAACCACCAACCCCTCCTCTCTCTGAATGGAGATGGCAGGGATGTCCACGTGGCTGTTTGTCTTTCCCGCAGATAACACGGTCAATAAGTGCTGTTGATGCAGAAAAAACAGGAGAGGAGACTGAGTGTAGATGAAATCGTCTGGCCTCTGTCGGCTGCTTCCCCGGGTAACGGATGGCCTCTGGGTTTCCACGGTGATGAGTAGTGAGCCAGCCTGGGAGAAAGCATCTTTACTGATTTGGTTGAAACGCTGCCTCACCTGCTTGGTGTGTTGAGTTAGTGCCGCCTCGTGCCAAAACCGATCAGCTGAGTGTTATAACTAACTGTGTCTGGCATCTGCTTTGTTTGAAACAGTGTTTCCCCTAATATTGTCCTGGGGCGGCAGGGTAGCCTAGTGGTTAGAGCGTTGGACTAGTAACCGAAAGGTTGCAAGTGCGAATCCCCGAGCTGACAAGGTACCAAATCTGTCGTTCTGCCCCTGAACAGGCAGTTAACCCACTGTTCCTAGGCAGTCATTGAAAATAAGAATTTGTTCTTACTGACTTGCCTAGTAAAAAATAAAAATGTATTGGCTGGTTTAAAAAGCCACCAAATCAACATTTACGGCTTCACACTCCAACATAACACTACATTGAAACCAAAAGCGGCCTATTTCTTTTAAAGCAGGGACAACAGAGCTGTTATTCAAGCTGTACATTTTCTTATCAAAAAGCAGACACACAGAACACCCTCTGAATACCAACTGCCTATGTTCTTATCAAACAGTAGTAAATGTATAATTCAGGGAGATTCAGTGCAGAAAAACAAAGACGTCAGAGATATGCAGTATCTGTTTTTGATGCTGAATCTGTTCATGACAATACCTCGCCTATAGCCGCCCACCATGAATATCAAAAAAGCAATGACTACTGTCATCGCGGATCACGACAATACCTCGCCTATAGCCGCCCACCATGAATATCAAAAAGCAATGACTACTGTCATCGCGGATCACGACAATACCTCGCCTATAGCCGCCCCACCATGAATATCAAAAAGCAATGACTACTGTCATCGCGGATCACGATAATACCTCGCCTATAGCCGCCCACCATGAATATCAAAAAGCAATGACTACTGTCATCGCGGATCACGATAATACCTCGCCTATAGCCGCCCACCATGAATATCAAAAAGAGGTGAAATGAATTACATCCCCAGTAGCCCGGGAGAGATAACAACGTCGCCACCCGTTTTTCTGACTGAGACAATCTGAGGGAAACCACCCCATTATCCAATTCAAAGTCATTCTATTTATCAGAGCAATCAGGTTCACCATGACTGTCACGGCAACCACAGTGTGTATCACGGCAACCACAGTGTGTATCACGGCAACTACGTGTGTTATTTCTAAATCAGATCCCTTATCTTGACCATCCCCAGGTAGCGTAGCGGTTAAAGCATCCCTCCAATCAGGGCTAGTGATCAGGGAATCACTAGGGCTAGTGATCAGGGAATCGCTAGGGCTAGTGATCAGGGAATCACTAGGGCTAGTGATCAGGGAATCACTGGGGCTAGTGATCAATGACTGGAACGAACTACAAAAATCTCTGAAACTGGAAACACTTATCTCCCTCACTAGCTTTAAGCACCAACTGTCAGAGCAGCTCACAGATTACTGCACCTGTACATAGCCCACCTATAATTTAGCCCAAACAACTACCTCTTTCCCAACTGTATTTAATTTTTATTTATTTATTTATTTTGCTCCTTTGCACCCCATTATTTTTTATTTCTACTTTGCACATTCTTCCATTGCAAAACTACCATTCCAGTATTTTACTTGCTATATTGTATTTACTTTGCCATCATGGCCTTTTTTTGCCTTTACCTCCCTTCTCACCTCATTTGCTCACATTGTATATAGACTTGTTTATACTGCATTATTGACTGTATGTTTGTTTTTACTCCATGTGTAACTCTGTGTCGTTTTATCTGTCGAACTGCTTTGCTTTATCTTGGCCAGGTCGCAATTGTAAATGAGAACTTGTTCTCAACTTGCCTACCTGGTTAAATAAAGGTAAAATAAAATAAATAAATAAAATAAATCAAGGAATCACTGGGGCTAGTGATCAGGGAATCACTGGGGCTAGTGATCAGGGAATCACTAGGGCTAGTGATCAGGGAATCACTGGGGCTAGTGATCAGGGAATCACTGGGGCTAGTGATCAGGGAATCACTGGGGCTAACCCACGGGGAAGTAGTGGCTGATGCCACTGAACCCATGACGAGTGCAGTACTGAGCAAAGCTTAATGGATAGTTATGTTAGTCTGTTGAAGATCAGTGAACTGCACACTGAGCAGGTTTCCCCATTGTAGCAGAATGCATTCTGTAAATAATACGGTTTGGTGATAGCGTCAGCCGAAAAGCACAGATATGATTTTGGAGGAGGACGTTACAATTGTCAATGGGGCAGATGCAATGTTCCCTCCCGAAAAAATCTGCACTGAGCAAATTTCACGTCTACTGAGCACAAACTTGAACATGGCGAAAATTCTGTGCAACTTCCGCGAGCGTTTGTTGTGAACACTGAGGCTGAACTCACTTTAAGTTACAGTTTTAACAGTGGCCAAGTAGGCTACTGTGGCTATTTGATCATAATGTAGGCCTATCAGAGTGGTCTACCATCAAAAACAATGGAGAAAATGCATCCCATAACATTTTAACATGGACATAGCTGTTCTATCATTCAGCCTACAGTAGCAGCCAATGTGTGGTGTTTAATTTAGGTCTACATTCCATGAGACTTTTGGAAAAAAACACGCAGGACTTGACATTAACCTGTTTATCCACTATCATTCAGAAGTGGTGATTGAAAATGTTGTGTTGTTTGATGCAATAAACCACTTTACAAAATAAAAGGTATTATTATTCCCATACCATTATTACAGAGAATTAGACCCTCTGCATATTGGCTACTTAGCTTATTCAAGACCGTCTCAAAATTCAACACTGCCTCTTTAAGACATAAAAAAAGCTATTTACTAGAAATAACTGGGCTAGTAACTCACTAACTAGCAAAGAATATGAACAAATGTGCACAGCTGGCCACATGCAGCTCTCAGGAACCTCCTCACATCAAACAAAGAACGATGAATCATAACGGTGGATCCCAGTTCTGGTGTTGGTGAATGTTAACCCTCCTTCATCATCTATAATCACTGTCGCCTCCCTCCATAAAATAACCACTGTCATCGCTCCCCAAATAGCATCCAGAATCTCACAACAGACAGCTTTATTTTGGCTTCATGACCCTCTTTACTTGACCTATCTGTGTGATCTAGTGTATAGTGTCAGCTGTGGCCCTCCGGCCCCTACCACAGTTACCAGGGGCTTATCTGGAGGAAACAGGAACAGGGAGAAAGACTATCCCATCCCTAAAGATGGGATAACACACTGTAAATCACTTTTAATAGGGGGTGAAATGTAAGCTGCTGTGGCTACTACCCATTCAAAATCCCATAGGGCTGAACAGGGTTTGGGAAACACAATGGAGAGAATGCTTGATCATAAATGACTTTTTTCTGGGGTTCGTTGGCTGGTGTATTTCATCTGTGGTTACTAACCGTGCTGGTCTTGGGTTACTTTAGTATATTTCCCCAGTCAAACTGAGATTAAATTAGTACTGCCAAATCACTACAATAATGAAGGGTGCATGCATGGGATCCCTTTTCTATCTGAGCCTATGATATCAATATACTGTACCTGGGCAAGATGGGATCATAACACACACATCACGCTTCACTGATAGAGGTTACAGCCCTCTCTCCTCTCACAGCAGACTTCACTGATAGAGGTTACAGCCCTCTCTCCTCTCACAGCAGACTTCACTGATAGAGGTTACAGCCCTCTCTCCTCTCACAGCAGACTTCACTGATAGAGGTTACAGCCCTCTCTCCTCTCACATCACACTTCACTGATAGAGGTTACAGCCTCTCTCCTCTCACAGCAGACTTCACTGATAGAGGTTACAGCCCTCTCTCCCCTCACACTACACTTCACTGATAGAGGTTACAGCCCTCTCTCCTCTCACAGCAGACTTCACTGATAGAGGTTACAGCCCTCTCTCCCCTCACAGCAGACTTCACTGATAGAGGTTACAGCCCTCTCTCCTCTCACAGCAGACTTCACTGATAGAGGTTACAGCCCTCTCTCCTCTCACAGCAGACTTCACTGATAGAGGTTACAGCCCTCTCTCCTCTCACAGCAGACTTCACTGATAGAGGTTACAGCCCTCTCTCCTCTCACAGCAGACTTCACTGATAGAGGTTACAGCCCTCTCTCCTCTCACAGCAGACTTCACTGATAGAGGTTACAGCCCTCTCTCCTCTCACAGCAGACTTCACTGATAGAGGTTACAGCCCTCTCTCCTCTCACAGCAGACTTCACTGATAGAGGTTACAGCCCTCTCTCCTCTCACAGCAGACTTCACTGATAGAGGTTACAGCCCCTCTCTCCTCTCACATCACACTTCACTGATAGAGGTTACAGCCCTCTCTCCTCTCACATCACACTTCACTGATAGAGGTTACAGCCCTCTCTCCTCTCACAGCAGACTTCACTGATAGAGGTTACAGCCCTCTCTCCCCTCACAGCAGACTTCACTGATAGAGGTTACAGCCCTCTCTCCTCTCACAGCAGACTTCACTGATAGAGGTTACAGCCCTCTCTCCTCTCACAGCAGACTTCACTGATAGAGGTTACAGCCCTCTCTCCTCTCACGGCAGACTTCACTGATAGAGGTTACAGCCCTCTCTCCTCTCACAGCAGACTTCACTGATAGAGGTTACAGCCCTCTCTCCTCTCACAGCAGACTTCACTGATAGAGGTTACAGCCCTCTCTCCTCTCACAGCAGACTTCACTGATAGAGGTTACAGCCCCCTCTCCTCTCACAGCAGACTTCACTGATAGAGGTTACAGCCCTTTCTCCTCTCTCACACTACACTTCACTGATAGAGGTTACAGCCCTCTCTCCTCTCACAGCAGACTTCACTGATAGAGGTTACAGCCCTTTCTCCTCTCACAGCAGACTTCACTGATAGAGGTTACAGCCCTTTCTCCTCTCACAGCAGACTTCACTGATAGAGGTTACAGCCCTTTCTCCTCTCTCACACTACACTTCACTGATAGAGGTTACAGCCCTCTCTCCTCTCACAGCAGACTTCACTGATAGAGGTTACAGCCCTCTCTCCTCTCACAGCAGACTTCACTGATAGAGGTTACAGCCCTCTCTCCTCTCACATCACACTTCACTGATAGAGGTTACAGCCCTCTCTCCTCTCACAGCAGACTTCACTGATAGAGGTTACAGCCCTCTCTCCTCTCACAGCAGACTTCACTGATAGAGGTTACAGCCCTCTCTCCTCTCACAGCAGACTTCACTGATAGAGGTTACAGCCCTCTCTCCTCTCACAGCAGACTTCACTAATAGAGGTTACAGCCCTCTCTCCTCTCACAGCAGACTTCACTAATAGAGGTTACAGCCCCCTCTCCTCTCACAGCAGACTTCACTGATAGAGGTTACAGCCCTTTCTCCTCTCTCACACTACACTTCACTGATAGAGGTTACAGCCCTCTCTCCTCTCACAGCAGACTTCACTGATAGAGGTTACAGCCCTTTCTCCTCTCACAGCAGACTTCACTGATAGAGGTTACAGCCCTTTCTCCTCTCACAGCAGACTTCACTGATAGAGGTTACAGCCCTTTCTCCTCTCTCACACTACACTTCACTGATAGAGGTTACAGCCCTCTCTCCTCTCACAGCAGACTTCACTGATAGAGGTTACAGCCCTTTCTCCTCTCACAGCAGACTTCACTGATAGAGGTTACAGCCCTCTCTCCTCTCACAGCAGACTTCACTGATAGAGGTTACAGCCCTTTCTCCTCTCACAGCAGACTTCACTGATAGAGGTTACAGCCCTCTCTCCTCTCACAGCAGGCTTCACTGATAGAGGTTACAGCCCTTCTCCTCTCTACATTTCAATACATTACACACTGTAAGGATACCTATGTCTACCCAGGTCTCCTATAAGGCCGTCATTGGATCCCCCTCAGACCCCCAAAACCTCAAAAGCACCACCCTCGCTTAGTCCAACCCTCTCCGGTTTTAACTAGGTGCAAAGCACAAACCCATTCTCCCCCACACACCAGGCATTCCAAAACGAGTTCTCTCCTGACCTGAAAAAGGCCTTTATTACAGAATAATTGTGTATTTTACGAGCGGTGAGAAGGGTGGGCTCAGTTGCCCGTGCGTGGAACTGGATCTGACCGGTGCCATGTATGGTTGAGGTTCAGTGCTTGGACCAGGCCTAATGAATCTCCATCGGTTTCTCTATTGGTTTCATAAAGCAGCTGGTTCTACCGTTAGACTGTCGTTTAAAGCCTGGGCGCTTCACCATTCTCTCATATCCCCTCCAAATACCTAGAAGAAGAAAAAGCGCTATAAAACGTTTCATTACATTGCGGTTTAGCGTTCCGCAACACTCTGTAGTCTGTGGTGCGTTTCTGGTTATTTAATCCTTCTTCTAATGACATTAGAGGCAGATAGAGCTGTGAAAAGCATAATGACCTACAGCCGTTATCAACAGAGTTCACTTGGAAGGCGTATACATAGAATTAATTGCCTTACTGCATTAACTCTTTTGGCTAAATAAAAAGCTACTAGGAAACGTGAATTAATGTGCATTTGGTCAGGGTGACCTGACCAAATGCACATAGAAAGGTGTGTTTATAGATCTGTCATTCTCATTGAAAGCAAGTATAAGATGTGGAATACTGTATATGTTCTATGTGCGCAATTTCTATGCTTCCAGTTCTTAACTGTAATTGTTGCCTCTTTTATTTGGGGTTTTGTACACCAGCTTCAAACAGCTGAAAATACTACATTTTTGGTTATGGGAAATATATTTCACAGCAGTTTAGATGGTACAATGATTCTCTATACAAGACTTGCTTGTTTAGTCACATAAACAGAAATTTGGCCAATTATTAGAATTTTAGAATTCTACCTCTGCAGTGATTGAGCAGAGTGACTCAACAGAGTTCACTTGGAAGGCATATACATATAATGAATTGTCTCGCTGCATTAACTCTTTTGGCAAAATAAAAATCTACTTGGAAACGTGAATGAATAATTCACATTTTCCTCCATCTTTTAGGGTTGCCTCTTCTTGTATTTTTACGTCCAGAGCTGGAGCTTCTTTGGATGTGAGTAACTCAAACAGCATCAATAACTCAAACAGCATCAATAATGTAGCACAGCTACTGTTCAAATAAAACTGATCAACCATTCGCTACTATCTGTCTTTCGCAGGAATTAATTTTCCACTCCATGACCTCTGTGTCTTTTCGAACGTGAGGAATAACTGTAGGTGAGCGTTATATTGCCTCCTTGCTGAAAGCCACTGAGATTATTTTCATGTATCTCACCATACAAGGAGTAGCCTAAATATTTCTCTCTCACGTAAGCAGAATCTTCCCTCAATGATCTGTACGTATAGGACACTCTGTCTTCAGAGAGACAAATGACTGAATAGGGAACATTAGGCTCCTCGCAAAAGGCTGAGTTTAAAGCTGCATTATAATATACAGTATAATAATAATAATAATAATAATATTTGCCATTTAGCAGATGCTTTTATCCAAAGTGACTGACAGTCATGCGTGCGTACGTTTTACGTATGGGCGAGCCGACCAAATGTACATAGAAATTAGTGGTATAGATCTGTCATTCTCATTGAAAGCATGTCTAAGAAGCGGTAGATCTGTTCTATGTGTGCTATTTCTAGGCTTCCCATTCTTAACTTAAATGTTTTACCTCTTTTATTTTGGGTTTTGTACACCAGCTTCAAACAATTGAAAATACAATATTTTGGGTTATGGAAAATATATTTCACAGCGGATTAGATGGTATAATGATTCTCTACACTAGACTTGCTTGTTTAGTCACAAACTGAAATTAGGCAAACTATTAGAATTTTAGCAACCAGGAAATGGAGGAGCGATTTCTACATAGTGCATCTTTAATTGTTAACGCTTGAATTCGGGAGCCTTAGCTGATCCTAGATCTGTGCTACCTCTGCAGGGATTGAGCAGCGTGACTCAAACAGCAGGCATTTGTTTCAGCTGCTCCTAATCCCACACCCACACCACCCACCACCAACCTCCCATATTCACATATCGCAGATCACAGAGGCGAGCGTCGAGTCCCCTCTCTCTACCCTATCATTTGCACTGTAGACTAATGACAGCATCTACGTCACCGAGAAAAGGCAACATACTGTCACACATGTACTCTTGGAGCCTGTTAGTGACTTGGTCTGTTTCACAGCCCACGTGGCTCTCCTCCTCACTGCTCCACTCAGCCCAGGATCTGACACTAGCTAGAGAGACAGAGTAATATGAAGCTTTGTCAAGCCCGGAGAGAGAAAGTGTTTGGTCGTTCAGCGAGGAAAAAAGCCACTGTCGCTGAAAGACGATACAGAACAACTATCGATTACAAAGGGAGAGAAATGGGGGCCACTGCGGGGACCGGCGCGTGATCTCTGGATCGCTTCTCGTGTTAAATTACGCCCCGAATGCTGTGTGTTTTTCATTTGAAGTCCAACCTTGTAGTTAAAGGGGAGAAAGTGGGTGCCAGATCCAATGTGTAATGCAATACCAGAACAGGGAGCATTGCTTACAGGAGAGCTTAAATGCTACGTGGTAGAAATTCAACCCCAGGCGTCTGCATGCAGTTCTACAGTATATGGCTTGCATCTATTAGGAGAGGAGAAGAGTATAGTTTGTGGTTAACCAGACATCATCTGCATCAGCTAGTCACTTGTATGGCTCGACTACAAGGATCTAGTCTATTATATCCAATTATGGGCGTTTCACCCTTTAGCCTTTAAGTGAGACCAGCAACCGCTTTGATTGGGACATATTGGTCACATGACTGACCGTGGAGGGAATTGTGTGCGCTGTTGACAATCACAGGGCCCGGTTGTCCATGGTTACCACTGTTGAACGTACACATCGATGTGTAGGTTGTGTGTACTGGGAAGGTGGTGGGAGGGCGGTCTTGGCAGATGGGTGGGTCTGCCACGCCCTGCGGGTATAAGGGCCAGCCAAGGGCTACCAGGGACCTGGCCCATCATCACGCACCACTGGGGTTTAATGGCATGAGGAAAGATCTCCTCAAAATAAACGAGCCCATCTCCTCCCCATGTGTGCCTAGCCTGGGGCCCATGAGAAAAGGGTCTGTGAACTCCTACTGTGCATTATATTCATTGTGTACATTATATGCAATGTACAGAAGGGGACCAATTTGTGGTGGTTGGGTTTTAGTAACCATAGTGTGAACAAACTAAAACATCTAGAACAAGATCAGAAACAGATCAGAAGATCAGAAACAACTTTGTGATACCGGAGTGAATGTGGTTGTCTAGCTGTTTCAAACCTGTTAATATTCAGGTCAGGATTCATCTAAATGTACAATGCTTTAGGGCTTCTTATATAATATATACTATCACTAAAAAGGCCTAAAAGTGAGAAGACATAATGTATCCCACAACCACCCACCTACTCTCCCGAACCCTCCCCTGAATGACCTCTATAACCCTGTGTATCACTGCAGTGGTCTGCCAGGCAGCCATGTCTCTGTGTGGGAAGGAGAACCTTCAGCTGTGAACGTCACGGCTGATGTGAACTTTAGGAACATCAACATCTCACGTAGTTTGAAACCAAACATAATGTACTGGCGGCCTTGTCAGAAGGACTTTCTTCCACCAAGCCTGTTTTATATAACAGCAGGACTCTCTTCATCTCCTTCTTATGTCCACCTTCAATCCCATCACACACAAAGTCCAGTCATAAAAGATTCCCTTTCTGTGACAAAGTGTTCTTTGGATGTGAGTAATTACCTCACGTAACTGCAACAGTGGGAGGCTTGAGGTGATACGGCAGCGTAACTCAAACAGCATCAATAATGTAGCACAGCTCCTGATCAAATAAAACTGATCAACCATTCGCTACTATATTTATTTTACAGGAATTTGTTTTCTAGCCTGGTATTAACTCTAAGTAACTCTAATTCACTCCATTACCACACTTCTCCAAAGTGTTTAAGCCCCGAAATGATCTTTCATAATGTTTCAGGTTGAAAAACATCTTCTGACTTTGCTGACACTTCCCAGAGAAGCTGGCCACTAAGAGCTTACGAGTGTAAAGTAATCAAGGCTTCTACTCCTTTCCATCCCTGCCTTACCCCTATTGATTTAATGTCCCCCCCTCCAACTCCCAGAGTGTACATACACATACATCAATGAGAAAACTTTTTTGAAAAGCAATGAATTAAAAAACATGTGTTATAATTCTATAACAAAGGGATAGGACATTTAAGGCCTAAGGCTCGAAGCCAGTCTTCTTGACTATATCCACCCGCATGGCTATAGCCATGGCAACACGTCACCATCATAGTCATACAGTCGGAGGGTTTTTCACCACCAAAACCACACTTCATCAGGCCCGCCTGCTTTCCCTCCAAAAAACATATAATCCCTGACGTAGTACTCTGGTGTGGTTGAAAGTCCCCTCGCCTCCAAACCATCTCAAATTACCCATCGTAAACACTCCCTTCCCTACTCCCTCAGTCGCCAAACTACTAACAAGAACGCTCACTTACTTGCCCTCTCACTTGCTAAATACTCATAAAGTACATTTGATACTCCTAAACCAATACTTACTAAACCAATACTTACTAAACCAATACTCCTAAACCAATACTTACTAAACCAATACTTACTAAACCAATACTTACTAAACCAATACTTCTAAACCAATACTTACTAAACCAATACTTACTACTAAACCAATACTTACTAAACCAATACTCCTAAACCAATACTCTACATACCTAACCATACTCCTAAACCAATACTCCTAAACCAATACTCCTAAACCAATACTCCTAAACCAATACTTACTAAACCAATACTTACTAAACCAATACTTACTAAACCAATACTTACTAAACCAATACTTACTAAACCAATACTTACTAAACCAATACTTCTAAACCAATACTTACTAACCAATACTTACTAAACCAATACTCCTAAACCAATACTTACTAAACCAATACTTACTAAACCATACTCCTAAACCAATACTTACTAAACCAATACTCCTAAACCAATACTTACTAAACCAATACTTACTAAACCAATACTTACTAAACCAATACTTACTAAACCAATACTTACTAAACCAATACTTACTAAACCAATACTTACTAAACCAATACTTACTAAACCAATACTTACTAAACCAATACTTACTAAACCAATACTTACTAAACCAATACTTACTAAACCAATACTCCTAACCAATACTTACTAAACCAATACTTACTAAACCAATACTCCTAAACCAATACTTACTAAACCAATACTCCTAAACCAATACTTACTAAACCAATACTTACTAAACCAATACTTCCTAAACCAATACTTACTAAACCAATACTTACTAAACCAATACTTACTAAACCAATACTTCTAAACCAATACTTACTAAACCAATACTTACTAAACCAATACTTACTAAACCAATACTTACTAAACCAATACTTACTAACCAATACTTACTAAACCAATACTTACTAACCAATACTTACTAAACCAATACTTACTAAACCAATACTTACTAAACCAATACTTACTAAACCAATACTTACTAAACCAATACTTACTAAACCAATACTTCCTAAACCAATACTTCCTAAACCAATACTTACTAAACCAATACTTCCTAAACCAATACTTCCTAAACCAATACTTCCTAAACCAATACTTACTAAACCAATACTTCCTAAACCAATACTTCCTAAACCAACACTTACTCATCACTCCAAAAAAGTATTAGATCCGAGCGTCTAGTTATAATGGTTTCAATGTGGTCAAGTCGACCGTATTCAATGATGGTTATCAACAACTCTACTGGGGGCACAAAAACTCACTCTGGGCATCATTTTTCTATAATGAACCGAAACCTTACCAGGGCCACAACAATGAGTTAAGGAGAAGCAGGCGACACATAACATAGATCCTCTGTAACTGAGACCAGATCTGGCACTTCAAAGACAGTGTTGGGTGTGAGAGGAGTCCCTTCTGTAAGAACATGAGCTGATGAGTATTGTGGTTTTGTCACGTTCTGACCATAGTTCTTTTGTGTTTTCCTTGTTTTAGTGTTGGTCAGGACGTGAGCTGGGTGGGCATTCTATGTTGTGTGTCTGGTTTGTCTATTTCTATGTTTGGCCTGATATGGTTCTCAATCAGAGGCAGGTGTTAGTCATTGTCTCTGATTGGGAACCATATTTAGGTAGCCTGTTTTATGTTGGGTTTTGTGGGTGATTGTTTCTTGTCTTTGTGTCTATGCACCAGATAAGACTGTGTTTGGATTTCACATTTATTGTTCTGTAGTTAGTTCATGTTAAGTGTGTCTTATTAAAGAACATGAACTCTAACCACGCTGCGTTTTGGTCTGCCTCTCCTTCCCAGGAAGAAAGCCGTTACAGGTTTCTCTAATGGGAATTTTGCTGTTTGGCTTTTATCGGCAGCATTCACCAAACCCCTTCTCCTAAAAATGAACAACTAGGCTTCTGATTATATTGTCACACCAAAAAAGGGATAGAAACTTTTCCAAATCGTCTGAACAAAACACACCATTTGAAAGGCCTTGCAAAAGCCGCACGTTCTTGAAATTCATAGCATACTTAGGCAGCAACCCTATAGATTCATGCACTTATCGATAGGCAGCTACAACTGTCACACTCATCAATAAGCGGCTGCAACCGTCACACTCATCAATAGGCAGCTGCATCGGCCACACTCATCAATAGGCAACTACAACCGTCACACTCATCAATAGGCAACTACAACCGTCACACTCATCAATAAGCAGCTGCAACCGTCACACTCATCAATAAGCAGCTGCAACCGTCACACTCATCAATAAGCAGCTGCAACCGTCACACTCATCAATAAGCAGCTGCAACTGTCACACTCATCAATAAGCAGCTGCAACCGTCACACTCATCAATAGGCAGCTGCAACCGTCACACTCATCAATAAGCAGCTGCAACCGTCACACTCATCAATAGACAGCTGCAACCGTCACACTCATCAATAAGCAGCTGCAACCGTCACACTCATCAATAGGCAGCTGCATCGGCCACACTCATCAATAAGCAGCTGCAACCGTCACACTCATCAATAGGCAGCTGCATCGGTCACACTCATCAATAGGCAACTACAACCGTCACACTCATCAATAGGCAACTACAACCGTCACACTCATCAATAAGCAGCTGCAACCGTCACACTCATCAATAAGCAGCTGCAACCGTCACACTCATCAATAAGCAGCTGCAACCGTCACACTCATCAATAAGCAGCTGCAACCGTCACACTCATCAATAAGCAGCTGCAACCGTCACACTCATCAATAAGCAGCTGCAACCGTCACACTCATCAATAGGCAGCTGCAACGATCACTCATCAATAGGCAGCTGCATCGGTCACTCATCGATAGGCAGCTGCAACCGTCACACTCATTGATAGGCAGCTGCAACCGTCACACTCATTGATAGGCAGCTGCAACCATCACACTCATTGATAGGCAGCTGCAACCGTCACACTCATCAATAGACAGCTGCAACCGTCACACTCATCAATAGACAGCTGCAACCGTCACACTCATCAATAGACAGCTGCAACCGTCACACTCATCAATAGACAGCTGCAACCGTCACACTCATCAATAGACAGCTGCAACCTTCACACTCATCAATAGACAGCTGCAACCGTCACACTCATCAATAGACAGCTGCAACCGTCACACTCATCAATAGACAGCTGCAACCGTCACACTCATCAATAGACAGCTGCAACCGTCACACTCATCAATAGACAGCTGCAACCTTCACACTCATCAATAGACAGCTGCAACCGTCACACTCATCAATAGACAGCTGCAACCGTCACACTCCTGACCCTTAGTGCCATTAAGGCTATTGAACACCTTTTCCAAACAACCAGTTGAGGAATATCAATGGCAAATGTATCCTGCTTTACAAAGCAACAACGAAGCAAACCCGGTAGTCTAACTGTACAAAGTTATAGAGCGAACACCAAGTTCATACATCCCTGTTTTGATGAAAATAACTCTCCTGCCCTTTGCGTTTTTCAATGGGCGCTGATACATTTAAAGTAAATCTCACCCACCGACACAACAATGCCCTTACGAAACACCACTTCCTTCCCTGACTGGGCTACGATGGACGTAAGTCCAACTGTTGGCACTTTTAAGAGGGAATGAGAGTAGGAGTTCCCTAGTGTTGGAGTTGATTCCGTGACAAAGCTCCCGTTGATTCCAGGAGCTCCATAGTAAGCAATGTTGAGTCATTAATTGCGCAATTAAAAGCCCAACTGTGCTGGGAGATGACTAAGCGTGTGGCCCATCGATGCCTCTGTTGTTCCCTGAGACAGCGCTTCAATCAATCATTGAGGCTGACTTAACTCATTGGAGCCTACACCAATAAGGGGCAGTGTCATGAGGCAAGGATAGAACAGTTAGAGAGGGCTTCCGACATACAATATGGATCAGAATTTCCAAATGCATGTGGATATGCATATGGAAACCATTTCTGTCACAGTTAAGTCACACCAAACTACTCCCTGCCATCACCCGACTCCCCACAGATTGAATTGTTTTGCTCCTCTGAAAGAAGCGTGGGGGATGTTTTTGTTGCAAGTCCCTAAGGACCTACAATGCATTTCTGGGTTACGTGGTGGTGGTGGTGGTGGGGGGGGGGGGGGGCTGACGCGATTGGGATCACAGATGTGTGGTGATACATCACTAGGAATACTAAAAGTCACTTAGACATTCCATTTCAGGATGCTTCCTGAAGACGCTTCATTTGTCTGTAGAGAACAATTCGCACTTGTACCTTTGGTGTCAATAGGACTTCCTCTACTATCGTATTCCTCAGACACATACCACTTGATCAGTCTGTTAGTGATGCCAGCTCAGCTGTCAATGTTGTTTGTTGGTATTTGTTGAATTAGTCCCCTGTTGATACAGTCCCAAGATGTGTTGCATGTCAGCGATCAAGTTTTCTAGATCTAGAACTTTCAAAATACAGGAAGTGCCACAGTATGATACGTTTTGCAAGAGCTTTCAGGGGAGAGTTCAGAGTTCACAACAAATTAATTTCCTAATCTATAAACTCAGCTCTCAAGCTGTCAATCTACTCCTGTAGAGACATCACCCTGCCTCCTTCTTGTACTGGAAGGCCTTCCTCATAAGTGACAACAGAATAAAAACTCAACATACAAATGTATTTTTTATGTTCTGTCCCTGATCTAGCTTGTAGGGAAACCATTCAGCTTGGCTCCTGAACACCAGAATATTCACAATACTAATTGAGCTCAATTTTCCCTTGTAGAAGAATGATTGGCTGGCGTTCTTCCCCCGTGCCAGTAAAACTCCAGTCATTTCAAACACATGGCTTTCTATTGATATTACCATTGGCTGACATAGGGCCAGCCCTGTGCCCAGGAAAAACATTTGACGTGATTGAGAAAACAGAGACGCACCAAGAACATCCCATTGAGCTAGAACCACCATGTGATTTCCACCTCCTCCTCTTCGGCCTCCAGAACGCTCCTGTACAGAACTGAACAGCAGCACAGTGTCAAGAAGACATACAAAGACTGTCTTCTCAAGAATGCAGACTTGACAGATGTGCTTGCTTGCTTTCAGCCCTGTCCTAACAAACACAAATGCAGCTCTCTCCACTAACAATCGGGAGAGAGACCAGGGAGCATGCGACTCTTGACCTCTGTCAAAGGAAGCCGTTTGATAGATGACTATGGAGGTCAGGATTCTGATTGGTATTAAGCTTTCCCCGTACATGAGCAGTGGGCCTGAACACAGTCGGTCTCTCTCTCCTTCTCTCCTCGCTCTCTCTTTCACTCTTCCCGTCTCTCTCTCTCTCCCAGGGGTGTAAATTATCACAGTGACATTGATAGATACAGAGGGTCACCAGTGCTGAACTTACACTGAGTGGACTCACAGGGAGTTGTGGCTAGGACACTGACAGTTAGTCATGAACTCATGAGAGGGCCATGATGGCTTTCTTCACTCCACTGTGACATGGTCAGATACAGGTAGTGTAATAGAAAGCAGTCATAGTAGAGGGCTTCAGTAGGGGCTTCAGTAGGGGCTTCAGTAGAGGTTTTCGGCAGAGGGCTTCGTTTGTACATTCAGAATTGTGCAATCATATAGACAGTCACTCATATCCTGGAAAAGTGTACGGCAATGTGAGAGTAACTGGACTGACAGACAGACAAATAGACAGACAGACTACCCTCCAACACATTCTCTCTTTCTCTCTCCGTCATTTATTAACACACACACAGACACACGCACACACGCACACACACACACACACACACACAAGGCTCGGTCATCTCGAGACGTTTTCTAGGTTTTGCTCGATGAGTGTCTGCACACTGCACATGAGACACACACACACACACACACACACACACACACACACACACACACACACACACACACACACACACACACACACACACACACACACACAGAGGGATACTCCATTACTCTAACAGAGTAGGCCATGCAACCCGCTGCACATAGGGTTCAACGAGCAGTACTGACAACCAGTGAAGGATCTGTGACCCCAAGGAGGTGTTAGTAAAGCTAACCAGAGCCCCCAACTGCTCCTAACTCTCTAGTGGGGAGTCGCCGGCCAGGGACAAAACCTGTTGGTATGATGTGTATAAACTTGGAACAATGATTTATCTGTGTGAGCTGTAATAGAGAGAAATGGATTTGTTCTGGGGATTTTACACTGAATTCCCGGAGCCCTCCTAATTTATGCCCATATACAGATGTAGGACTTTAATTTGACCAGTTTCTCACAGCAGGAAAATAATCCTGCAGCAACAGGAAATGTGAATTATTGTGTTGATTATAATCAATGGACATTTTTGTAGGGTTTATAAATGTTTAGTCAGGGCAAATCAAGTCTGACATTTGAAAGTGGAAATTACTACATTTAGAAGCCTTTTTAAACTTTGAATAGACTACACATTTTAGTTTGCCTTTCCTGCTGTGAATGACATTTCCTGCAACAACAGGGTGATCAAATTAAGATCCTACATCTGTAGGAGTCCTGCTGCTTTTAGTTCACCCAGTAGCAAGGGTCCCATGATGAGCCACAAAGATACATTGATTTAATCAAGAAACAGTGAGAAAAAAAAACTTAAGACTAGTGTGTTGTTTTTTAAATCTTAAAGTAGGCAAGTCAGTTAAGAACAAATTCTAATTCACAATGAGGGCCTAGGGACAGTGGGTTAACTGCCTTGTTCAGAGGCAGAACAACATATGTTTACCTTGTCAGCTCAGTGATTTGATCTAGCAACCTTTCAGTTACTGGCCCAACGCTCTAACCACTAGGCTACCTGCTTCCCCAGTATGTCATTGAAGGCTTGCTCATCTTAAAGTACAGTATAGGCTGCAATCGTTTTTTCAGCCTAATTACAATTCTGATAATGATTATTGTAGTTTTAATTTCTCATCACAATCCCCAATGCCTAAAACTAAAGTTGGACTATTTAACCCTACACTCAATTGTGGATGGATGTCTAAATTGGAGTCTCAAACGTTCTGCAATCCAAATGAATTGCTCTCTCCGCTTGCTTTCTGGATAATAGCGTTCCAATGAGTCCTGGAAAGCATGGGCTACTCCAGGATTGTGTCAACATATTTAGCCATGCAAGCGTGTTGCACTCGACAAATATATTCTAATTATAACACGTCTTTCCATTTAAATGTGATATTTTCCCCGGAGAGAGCAGCATTATTACAACCGGGCAAGAAGCGTGTTAGTATCCCTCTCCTCCTGTCAGGGATGTGCTCTGACAACACAAAGAAGCTCCCGTCCCCGTTTCGTCACTCTGTCACAGAATGACAGAGGCTGCATGTCCTGGTTACTCCGACATTAGAGAAAGGAAGGAACCATCCATGTATAATAATGAACTTATAACCTACATATCCCCGTTGTTGTTATTGTGTCACTTCATGCGTCATTGTAGGCGACAGTATATTGATTTTAATAATAATGGAATACCAAGTAACCGCTCTATAGCCTATTTGGGTAGCTTGTTTGTTCAATGCAACAGGAGAAACATTTGCATTAAACAAAGTAGAATCGCATTTACATTAAACAAAGTGACCTTTTCTGAGGGGAGTGAACCATGACTCTATCTCTAATGCTCTCATGGAATAACACAAATAAGCATGAATAGACAATGGAACATGCAAACACCCAGACACGCAGCGAAC
This sequence comes from Oncorhynchus kisutch, assembly GCF_002021735.2. Taxonomy (NCBI): domain Eukaryota; kingdom Metazoa; phylum Chordata; class Actinopteri; order Salmoniformes; family Salmonidae; genus Oncorhynchus; species Oncorhynchus kisutch. The sequence goes on along the minus strand of NW_022262603.1, from coordinate 47,339 downwards.
CTCGAGAAACTGCTTGCACCCGAGGGGGTTTTGAGACTGTAAAGATGACAGACAAGTGGAGCTGATGATGTTGCCATAGGTACGGCTCTGCGGGAGGTCATACCTGTCATCGTAGCAGAAATCCGCGTTCAGTGTGTTGAGATAGAGGACCAATGCCACCGCGCTACACACCAACTCTGTAATCATGTCTTAAAAAGAGAATAGGGTGGGGGAAAGTAAAGAAAAATACTAGATGCGAATTTCCGTTTCTGTATTGTCTCCTCTCCTCATTTGGCCGCTCCGTAACACTAAGAGACCCAATCCCATGTACAAGCAAAGTGTCTGAAAGTTTGCGCGATCCAGGCCATATTCCTTTTAACCCATTTTGCGCCGTGTCGGGTCAGGGCTATTTTGAGACTAAACTAGGGCGGCATGCCTCCTGGTTAGCGTACAGCTGAGTGCATTTCGCTCTTCTCTGTGCTTGCATCCTCACCCGCGTCACAGATACTCACTGGTAGGAGCCGCGTGTGGTTTTAGAGACAGTGAGCATGTGCAAAGCCCCTCCTCCGCTCTCAATGGTCGAGCTCGTAGCATTGAGAGAGGTGATAGGTGCTTAAATACGTAGGCTATTTATTTAACGCACTCTTGCCTCACGAATCATATATTCAGGGCACTAGCCTGCCTAAATAAACCAGCCCACTGTCATATAAAGATACTATAGCTGCCAGTTTGTAAAATAGGAATAGCTTTTTTTGTATAACTATGTATTCAAAAACAATGCCAATGTCATATTTTTATTAAAATGATTGACTGTGGGTTTTATTGAATATGTTTAAGCAAATATAGCCTATATATGTGATTTCTATATAGCCTAAGCTGTAGCATGCATGTATGGCTCTTTTAACTAATGACAGTTATGCCTTATCCCCACAACAGACAAAGCCCCAGTCTGTTGATGTCTGGCCTCCTGCAAACCCCCTTCAATGGTGAAGTGTGTTCAAAAGTCTAGAGTGTTGATTCTGTTCAATGTAAATGGACCCACTATATTAAATGATCCTGTTTTACTGTATGTTTATGCATAGCATTGATTAATTGGTTATACAGTGGCGCCTGTGGAGCTACAAGAGAGAGGGAGGAACCCTAGAGAGAGAGGGAGAGAGACAGATGGATAGGGAGAAAAGGGAATGAGAGAGGAAGGTAGAGAGAGGTAAATATAAGGTGAAGAGCGAGAGAGAGAGAGCTATGAGCGATAAAGAGGGAGCTAAAGGGGGAGAGAAAAAGAGTGGTAGATGAATAGATGGAGAGGTGATGATTAATGAACTGTAGTATCACCCTGTGGCGAGGAGGAGGATCAATATTGTGAGGCGTTGTTGTTGTATATGATTCATCCTGGCGAGCATGTGGCTTGAAAACCATGCTGCAAATGGCGAAGCCCCACTGGGCACCAGCTGGGCCCGGGCCTGTTCTCCTGTCGGAACTCTGTGAGTGCAAATCCACCACAGCCCAGGAAAGAGAGAGGGGAGAACGAAAGAGAGGGAAAACAGATGGCACAAGACGGAGGGGAGACTGTAAGGACCGTAATACCCACTGGAGAGGGTTTAGAGAGAGAGAGAGAGAGAGAGAGAGAGAGAGAGAGGGTTTCTAACACTCTCATCCATTGACCCTGAACATGACCCCCAACCCCCCCTGACCACAACAGAACCTTTAGCCTTGTTTTGTTTCCCTTGGCCCTAGTTGATGGGGAGATGCTTCCTCTTTCCCATCATCCCTGTTGGAGCCATGTGACACATGAGAAGGGGACACGGCCCCTGGTTTTGGGTTGGAAAGAAGAGAGGAAGAGACACCATACCCTAATGAAGACAGCTTTTCTGTCTAAACGTTGGTTATAAAATGATTGCTTCTGAGCTCCTAGAGTGTGCAGCTCTCCTTTCATTTTTCAGGAGGAGACACCATCCATGCTAAACCATGGATATGTAGACCTCTAGGCTCCATCAGACATGTGTTTTTATCGTATGATACGCCAGGACTGGAGTCAAACCGGTTGGAAGGTTTCTTTTCCCCAAAATACATTTTCTGTTAACGTCTCCGCAGGAAAGTGGAAACTGAAGTAGGCTTAAGCAGGAGTCTAACCCAGTGGTTCCCAACTCCAGTCGAGTACACCGAACGGTACACATTTGTGTTGTAACCCCGGACAAACTCACGTTGAATCAGGTGTGCTTGTCTGGAGCTACAACAAAAATGTGTGCGGTTGAGGGTACTGGAGGACTGGAGTAGGGAACCACTGGTCCCCTAATAAAACTGTATGGATTATATTTAATAACTAAGCCTACATTCAGGACTTAAGGAAATGAACATAGCAACCTGGCCTGACTATATAGGCTACAACCCCATCGGGACTAAGGGGGTGATTACGGGATTTGTGGAGGGGAAAAAAAGACTGATTCCTGCTCTGAACGTAAACAGCCCAGGGTTAAAAAAAACTATTACTGGTGTTTACACTCACTGATCTAATTACATCCTGCAGGGCTAATGAATATTCAGTCTGCTCTTTAAGTCTCCGTTTTTGGTAGAAGGCAAAACAATACTTTTTTTCTTTCATTCTTTCATTCTTTCTTTCTTTGTCATTTGACTGGTAACAGACTATAGAATGTGGTGTGGTCATGGAGTCTGTCCTCAATGGCAGATGTTGCCATAGTCAAAAAATACATTGTTTTCCACATCTGCAAGTATTTGCACGTAAAAAAAACACATTTGCACATTAAAACCATATGTGTGATATTTTGACCTCTTTTATTTTTCACTTGTTAAAACACAATTGTTACATTGATTCATTCACCTTACTCTGGTTTCTTCTGTTCAAACCACTGACTGCCATGGTATATCAGACCATCAGACCATCAGACCATTGGGGCAGCAGGTAGCCTAGTGGTTAGAGAGTTGGACTAGTAACCGAATACCCGAGCTGACAAGGTAAAAATCTGTCGTTCTGCCCCTAACAAGGCACTGTTCCTAAGCTGTCATTGAAAATAAGAATTTGTTCTTAAATCAAATCAAATTTCATTTGTCACATACACATGGTTAGCAGATGTTAATGTGAGTTGTTGCGAAATGCTTGTGCTTCTAGTTCCGACAATGCAGTAATAACCAACGAGTAATCTAACCTAACAATTCCACAACTACTACCTTATACACACAAGTGTAAAGGGATAAAGAATATGTACATAGATATATGATGTATGAATGGGTGATGGTACAGAACGGCATAGACAAGATGCAGTAGATGGTATGGAGTACAGTATATACATATGTGATGAGTAATGTAGGGTATATAAACATAAAGCTGCATAGTTTAAAGTAGCTAGTGATACATGTATTACATAAAGATGGCAAGATGCAGTAGATGATATAGAGTACAATATATATATATATACATATGAGATGAGTAATGTAGGGTATGTAAACATTATGTTAAGTGGCATTGTTTAAAGTGGCTAGTGATACATTTTTTACATACATTTCTATTATTAAAGTGGCTAGAGATGAGTCAGTATGTTGGCAGCAGCCACTCAATGTTAGTGGTGGCTGTTTAAAACAGTCTGATGGCCTTGAGATAGAAGCTGTTTTTCAGTCTCTCGGTCCCTGCTTTGATGCACCTGTACTGACCTCGCCTTCTGGATGATAGCGGGGTGAACAGGCAATGGCTCGGGTGGTTGTTGTCCTTGATGATCTTTATGGCCTTCCTGTGACATCGGGTGGTGTAGGTGTCCTGGAGAGCAGGTAGTTTGCCCCCGGTGATGCATTGTGCAGACCTCACTACCCTCTGGAGAGCCTTACGGTTATGGGCGGAGCAGTTGACGTACCAGCCCGACAGGATGCTCTTGATTGTGCATCTGTAGAAGTTTGTGAGTGCTTTTGGTGACAAGCCAAATTTCTTCAGCCTCCTGAGGTTGAAGAGGCTCTGCTGCGCCTTCTTCACAACGCTGTCTGTGTGGGTGGACCATTTCAGTTTGTCCGTGATGTGTATGCCGAGGAACTTGAAACTTACTACCCTCTCCACTACTGTCCCGTCGATGTGGATAGGGGGGGTGCTCCCTCTGCTGTTTCCTGAAGTCCACAATCATCTCCGTTGTTTTGTTGACGTTGAGTGTGAGGTTATTTTCCTGACACCACACTCCGAGGGCCCTCACCTCCTCCCTGTAGGCTGTCTCGTCGCTGTTGGTAATCAAGCCTACCACTGTAGTGTTGTCCGCAAACTTCATGATTGAGTTGGAGGCGTGCATGGCCACGCAGTCGTGGGTGAACAGGGAGTACAGGAGAGGGCTCAGAACGCACCCTTGTGGGGCCCCAGTGTTGAGGATCAGCGAGGTGGAGATGTTGTTACCTACCCTCACCACCTGGGGGCGGCCCGTCAGCAAGTCCAGTACCCAGTTGCACAGGGCGGGGTCGAGACCCAGGGTCTCGAGCTTGATGACGAGTTTGGAGGGTACTATGGTGTTAAATGCTGAGCTGTAGTCGATGAACAGCATTCTCACATAGGTATTCCTCTTGTCCAGATTGGTTAGGGCAGTGTGCAGTGTGGTTGCGATTGCGTCGTCTGTGGACCTATTGGGGTGGTAAGCAAATTGGAGTGGGTCTAGGGTGTCAGGTAGGGTGGAGGTGATATGGTCCTTGACTAGTCTCTCAAAGCACTTCACGATGACGGAAGTGAGTGCTACGGGGCGGTAGTCGTTTAGCTCAGTTACCTTAGCTTTCTTGGGAACAGGAACAATGGTGGCCCTCTTGAAGCATGTGGGAACAGTAGACTGTGATAAGGATTGATTGAATATGTCCGTAAACACACCAGCCAGCTGTTCTGCGCATGCTCTGAGGACGCGGCTGGGGATGCCGTCTGGGCCTGCAGCCTTGCGAGGGTTAACACGTTTAAATGTTTTACTTATGTCGGCTGCAGTGAAGGAGAGTCCGCAGGTTTTGGTAGCGGGCCGTGTCAGTGGCATTGTATTGTCCTCAAAGCGAGCAAAAAAGTTATTTAGTCTGTCTGGGACTTGCCTAGTTAAATAAAGGTAAAATATGGGTATGACAAAACATTTATTTTAACTGCTCTAATCACGTTGGTAACCAGTTTATAATAGCAATAAGGCACCTCAGGGGTTTGTGATATGTGGCCAATATAACATGGCTAAGGTCTGTGTCAAGGCACTCTGTGTTGTGTCGTGCTTAAGAACAGCCCTTAGCCGTGGGTATTTTGGCCATATACCACACCTCCTCGGGCCTGATTGCTTAAGTATACTATTATAAGATATATAAAGAAAGATGATGCACCTGCATGAAGACCAAACCTCTGTAAGCCAGAGAGAGGGCAGACATGTATTTACGTCTTCAGGGCCCATATTCACAAAGCGTCTCAGACTGAGTTGGTGCTGATCGAGGATCAGGTCCACTCTCTTGTTCATTATCATTTAAAAGCCTTGTCTGATAGCAGTTACTCGGTACTCATATGCTAAAACACTTATTGAATACAGGCCCAAAACGTTTGTGCTGCATAAGGACATCAAACAAAGTGGAAGGTGGAACGTTACACAAATAATCATAGTACTGTATATTCCCACTTATGTTTAAAATCCCTTTAATTGCAGTTGGTAGTAGCCTATTTTAAGGATTTCCTCTCTCTTTTAACCCATCCTAAGTGGCTAATGATCATTTCCGATGTGTATTTTAGCTATTTGTCCAAGACTGCTACTTTTTCATCCCCGCTAGATAAGCATCAGACAGGAAAGAGGAAAATCACAATCGTAACCACACAGCTTGAGCCACTCCCTCACAGAAATAGTTTAAACTCTAATTAGAATGAATCTGAACCCAAATCAGTAATATCAAAACAAATCAGTCCGAATAATATCCAGAACGTTAACACAGCATATCCAGAACGTTTACATTCCACACCAATAACAAGCCTCCCTTTATGGGCCTGATAAGACGAGGGTGTTAGTTAAACCGAACCTAGGTGACACAGCCTACGTTCAACGTTGACGTGAATATGAGAAATGCATCTGTGTAAAAGGCTCTGCTGTGATTGTTTGGACTGTTTGGATTTGGCTTAGAGAAATCAAGCTCCTAATTGAGGCTTTGTTGATCTTCATTTATAATCATAACGTAGTCAAGTAACTTCTCAAATTAGAGCTAAATGCATGACTGAAAGCCTCTGAGTTATAGCTGTCAAATCTTGTGTGTAGGTTTCTATTTGAATTGTTATTTTTCTTCCATGAAAGAAAAGCAAATCCATGGAAAGTAGCCCTAACTCAATCTTATTTTGTTTTAGTTACTAAACTTTCCCTTCACAAATGAATTCAATTTAGAAAGTTTTCCCATTAAACTTTCTTTGTAATATAAAGGTAAATAGTTAGAATATAACTGTGTTATCCGTCTGACGTCTGAGGATGGATATTTCTCTCTTAAAAAATCATTATACAGAGCCAAAATGTCACAGTCATTTTCCAAGTCATGATGAAATACAGGCCAAAGCCCACCTGTTCCATCACCATGTGTGCTGCACACTTCACATTACCATGTTTTATTAGGAGCAGTTTTTGTAATCCAACCCTCCTCATTACATCCACTGAACCTCTGTGTTCCCCATCAATTCAAGGAGAAACACTAAACCTTAATAACCACCAGCAATAAGACTTGACACTATTTTCAAACCACAGATTGATACACTTAGAGCGGCCCATTAGGCCAAAGTGCCTATCAGTAATATTCAGACAGCCATGGCTATCGGTTCTGGTGTCACGACACACAACAGCTGCCCTGGGACATATGAGGCGATAGCTTCCTTCTGATAGGTCAAATTACAGGAAGTAAACCCTTTAACAATGTGTGGAATTTAAAGAGCTTAGTGAATATGGGGTATTGGAATTCTCGTGTGTTCAATTTCCTGCAGTTGTTTGTCACACAAAGTGGTGTGAGTATGTGTGTGTGTGTTTGTACATGTATAAACTCCACACCATTCAGAAAGACGGATGGTCCCTATATTCCATGCTTTACATCTGTTTCATTTGATATTCATCTGGAAGAATGTTCAACACAGCCAACATGTTATGAGGAGAATGGAGAGATGAACGGAAAATGTGAATTAGGGTAAATATTTTGATTAGGAACTATTTGATGGTTGTCCTCTGCATTAATACTGTTATCGGGATCTTTTCCATAACGAAGTCCAGCCTGCATGTTCTTGCTCAGACTCAGCAGAGCTTGTTCAGGGCAACAGGGTTCAAACTCAAACATTGACTTGGCCTGCAGTACATCTTTACCTTGCAGTGTTGTAGTTCCTTACACACGTGTCACTGTGTTGTATGTTGCAATGTGTGTAGAACATTTGTGTCTGCGTACCTTATCGTAGGCTACGTTTACACAGGCAGCCCAGTTCTGATATTTTTGTTCTACTAATAGGTCTTTGACCAATCACATCAGATTTGTTTCACATCAGATCTGTTTCAGATCTGAATGGTCAAAGATCAGAATTGGGCTGCCTGTGTAAACACAGCCTTAGTCTCATTCTACTCTGACTTCACCCATAATGATGACAGAGAAACGCACACACACATTCTGAGATAGAACATGACGTACACGTCTGTCACAAAATACATCCAAACATCCACTCTCATAGAACAACCCATTACATCTGGCTCGATGTAGCCCAGTTTGTGTGATTGGAAGGTGTGATGGTCGGCAGAGTTATTTTTGTCTCTCTTGACTTCCCTCTGTGGTGGTTTCTGGCAGAGCTTGTCTTCAAAAAGGCTGTTTCCAGTCCTAACAATGAAAACAGGACGACGCACCGTGATTACTGTCAGACAGATGTCATAAGACATTAAGGATGGGCGTGTGTGTGGAAAGTGTGTGTGTGTGTGTGTGTGGACATGTGTGCATGTCTGTTTGTGTGCGTTGACATATATGTGTGTGTGTAAGGCATACTAGTGTCAGGGCCTCTGATTTGTAAATGGCTCTTTCCACCGCCAAACTTCCTATTTGGCCACCAAACTGAGAATAAACTGACTTTCTCTGACTCTCCCTCCCTCTCTTTCTTTCTTTCTTTCTTTCTTTCTTTCTTTCTTTCTTTCTTTCTTTCTTTCTTTCTTTCTTTCTTTCTTTCTTTCTTTCTTTCTTTCTTTCTTTCTTTCTTTCTTTCTTCTTTCTTTCTTCTCTTTCTTTCTTTCTTCTTCTCTCTCTCTCTCTCTCTCTCTCTCTCTCTCTCTCTCTCTCTCTCTCTCTCTCTCTCTCTCTCTCTCTCTCTCTCTCGTTTACTCGAGTGCAGCAGTAAGCGTCATATGAATTGCTGATTTCTGATAAGGCATGTCATGCATTTCCTTCCTGCTTCCACTTTCACCAGCTTGACCATCCGGAGTGTGCATTAAACAACAAGTTTACACATCATGGTAACACTTTACTTGACAACCAGCACAGCCATAACCATGTCATAATATGTTATAACAGATTACATAACTTGTCATAGCCTGTTATAGTATGGTTATAACACTGTCATGACACATATGTTTAGATCTGTTGTGACATATATTGTGTTATTTTATGGCTGTTTTTGACACCTGCATAAGAATATAAAAACCCACAGTAGTTATTTTATTGCTGGTTATGACACCTACACCGTCTTTTTGACTGATGTAAGGGCAGGTACGTGATAGGCCTATCTGGCTTATATGATTATGATGGTCATAATGCTTCTTAGTCCAAGTAAAGTGACACCGGATGGTCAAAATGCTTCATGACAGTGTCATAAAGTGTATTTTCTTAGTCCAGGTAAAGTGACACAGGATGGTCATAATGCTTCATGACAGTGTCATAAAGTGTATTTTCTTAGTCCAGGTAAAGTGACAAAGGATGGTCATAATGCTTCATGACAGTGTCATAAAGTGTATTTTCTTAGTCCAGGTAAAGTGACACAGGATGGTCATAATGCTTCATGACAGTGTCATAAAGTGTATTTTCTTAGTCCAGGTAAAGTGACACAGGATGGTCATAATGCTTCATGACAGTGTCATAAAGTGTATTTTCTTAGTCCAGGTAAAGTGACAAAGGATGGTCATAATGCTTCATGACAGTGTCATAAAGTGTATTTTCTTAGTCCAGGTAAAGTGACACAGGATGGTCATAATGCTTCATGACAGTGTCATAAAGTGTATTTTCTTAGTCCAGGTAAAGTGACACAGGATGGTCATAATGCTTCATGACAGTGTCATAAAGTGTATTTTCTTAGTCCAGGTAAAGTGACACAGGATGGTCATAATGCTTCATGACAGTGTCATAAAGTGTATTTTCTTAGTCCAGGTAAAGTGACACAGGATGGTCATAATGCTTCATGACAGTGTCATAAAGTGTATTTTCTTAGTCCAGGTAAAGTGACACAGGATGGTCATAATGCTTCATGACAGTGTCATAAAGTGTATTTTCTTAGTCCAGGTAAAGTGACACAGGATGGTCATAATGCTTCATGACAGTGTCATAAAGTGTATTTTCTTAGTCCAGGTAAAGTGACACAGGATGGTCATAATGCTTCATGACAGTGTCATAAAGTGTATTTTCTTAGTCCAGGTAAAGTGACAAAGGATGGTCATAATGCTTCATGACAGTGTCATAAAGTGTATTTTCTTAGTCCAGGTAAAGTGACACAGGATGGTCATAATGCTTCATGACAGTGTCATAAAGTGTATTTTCTTAGTCCAGGTAAAGTGACACAGGATGGTCATAATGCTTCATGACAGTGTCATAAAGTGTATTTTCTTAGTCCAGGTAAAGTGACACAGGATGGTCATAATGCTTCATGACAGTGTCATAAAGTGTATTTTCTTAGTCCAGGTAAAGTGACACAGGATGGTCATAATGCTTCATGACAGTGTCATAAAGTGTATTTTCTTAGTCCAGGTAAAGTGACACAGGATGGTCATAATGCTTCATGACAGTGTCATAAAGTGTATTTTCTTAGTCCAGGTAAAGTGACACAGGATGGTCATAATGCTTCATGACAGTGTCATAAAGTGTATTTTCTTAGTCCAGGTAAAGTGACACAGGATGGTCATAATGCTTCATGACAGTGTCATAAAGTGTATTTTCTTAGTCCAGGTAAAGTGACAAAGGATGGTCATAATGCTTCATGACAGTGTCATAAAGTGTATTTTCTTAGTCCAGGTAAAGTGACACAGGATGGTCATAATGCTTCATGACAGTGTCATAAAGTGTATTTTCTTAGTCCAGGTAAAGTGACACAGGATGGTCATAATGCTTCATGACAGTGTCATAAAGTGTATTTTCTTAGTCCAGGTAAAGTGACACAGGATGGTCATAATGCTTCATGACAGTGTCATAAAGTGTATTTTCTTAGTCCAGGTAAAGTGACACAGGATGGTCATAATGCTTCATGACAGTGTCATAAAGTGTATTTTCTTAGTCCAGGTAAAGTGACACAGGATGGTCATAATGCTTCATGACAGTGTCATAAAGTGTATTTTCTTAGTCCAGGTAAAGTGACACAGGATGGTCATAATGCTTCATGACAGTGTCATAAAGTGTATTTTCTTAGTCCAGGTAAAGTGACACAGGATGGTCATAATGCTTCATGACAGTGTCATAAAGTGTATTTTCTTAGTCCAGGTAAAGTGACACAGGATGGTCATAATGCTTCATGACAGTGTCATAAAGTGTATTTTCTTAGTCCAGGTAAAGTGACACAGGATGGTCATAATGCTTCATGACAGTGTCATAAAGTGTATTTTCTTAGTCCAGGTAAAGTGACACAGGATGGTCATAATGCTTCATGACAGTGTCATAAAGTGTATTTTCTTAGTCCAGGTAAAGTGACACAGGATGGTCATAATGCTTCATGACAGTGTCATAAAGTGTATTTTCTTAGTCCAGGTAAAGTGACACAGGATGGTCATAATGCTTCATGACAGTGTCATAAAGTGTATTTTCTTAGTCCAGGTAAAGTGACACAGGATGGTCATAATGCTTCATGACAGTTATTTAAAATATGATAAAAAAACAAACATGACTGTAAACAATTCATTACAACACTAACAAAGGATTTAAGAAACAAACTTTCAAACAAAAGGAAACTTCTTGGTAAGGAAAAAATACATTTGAATAAATGTAGGTTTTGAGACTCTTATGTACAGTAGGTGTCATAACCAGCCATAAAATAACGCAATATATGTCACAACAGGTGTTTATATATGGGTCATGACAGTGTTATGACCGTATTATGACAGGTTATGACAAGTTATGTCAGCTGTAATGACATATTATAACATAGTTACTTTTCTTCAACAAAAATACACTATGACACTATGACACTGTCACGAAGCATTATGAATATCATGATAATATAAGCCAGATTGGCCTATCATGGACAGTGCATTTGGAAAGTATTCAGGCCCCTTCACTTTTTCCACATGTTGTTACGTTACAGCCTTATTCTAAAGTATATACCTTTTTTTATGTCTCATCAATCTACACACAATACCCCATAATGACAAAGCAAAATACTTACATTTTTTTACAAAATTGCAAATGTATTACAAATAAAAAAACTGAAATAATATTTAAATAAGTATTCAGACCCTTTGCTATGAGACTCGAAAAGGAGCTCAGGTGCATCCTGTTTCCGTTGATCATCCTTGAGATGTTTATACAAGTTGATTGGAGTCCACCATTGGACATGATTTGGAAAGGCACACACCTGTCTATTTAAGGTCCCACAAATGATAGTGCATGTCAGAGCAAATACCAAGCCATGAGGTCGAAGGAATTGTCCGTAGAGCTTGAGACAGGATTGTTTTGAGGCACAGATCTGGGGAAGGGTACCAATACATTTCTGCAGCATTGAAGTTCTCCAAGAACACAGTGGCCTCCATCATTCTTAAATGGAAGAAGTTTGGAACCACCAAGACTCAACACAATCCAACAAAATCCTAGAGCTGGCCACCCAAACTGAGGAATCGGGAGAGAAGGGCCATGGTCAGGGAGGTGACCAAGAACCCGATTGTCACTCTAACAGACCTCCAGAGTTCCTCTGTGGAGATGGGAGAACCTTCCAGAAGGACAACCATCTCTGCAGCACTCCATCAGTCAGGCCTTTATGGCAGAGTGGCCAGACAGAAGCCACTCCTCAGTAAAAGGCAGATGACAGCCCGCTTGGAGTTTGCCAAAAGGCACCTAAAGGACTCTCAGACCATGAGAACCAATATTCTCTGGCCTGGATGCCAAGCGTCACATCTGGAGGAAACCTGGCACCATCCTACGGTAAAGCATGGTAGTTGCAGCGTCATGATGTGGGGGTGTTTATCAGAGATCCTTGATGAAAACCTGCTCCAGAGCACTCAGGACCTCAGACTGGGGAAAATGTTCACCTTCCAACAGGACAACAACCCCAAACACACAGCCAAGACAATGCAGGAGTGGCTTCGGGACAAGTCTCTGAATGTCCTTGAGTGGCCCAGCCAGAGCCTGGACTTGACCTGAAAATAGCTGTGCAGCAACGCTCCCCATCCAACCTGACAGATCTTAAGAGGATCTGCAGAGAAGAATGTGAGAAACTCCCCAAATACAGGTGTGACATGCTTGTAGCGTCATACCCAAGAAGACTCAAGGCTGTAATCGCTGCCAAAGGTGCTTCAACAAAGTAAAGGGACTGAATACTTATGTAAATGTCATTATGGGGTATTGTGTGTAAATTGATGAGGAAGAAAAACAATTGAATCCATTTTAGAACAAGGCTGTATATGTCACAACAGATCTAAATATATGTGTCATGACAGTGTTATGATCATATTATAACAAGTTATGTCAGCTGTTATGATCATATTATAACAAGTTATGTCAGCTGTTATGACATATTATGATACGGTTATAATGTGTTATGACGCTGTGTGTCAAGTAACATTTGACCAAGTTCGGTGATGACTCCTCATACCGTAGTCAGCAACATATTTCATTCATCTGATGTTGATTCTCAGTTCAGGCTTAGGTCTGTATCTAATGATGTCTGACATTGACGATATTAGTCAATGGCTGATGTTCAAATAGCAGAGATAGCTTCTGAGTGTAGTATAACCTTTTCAATTGTCTTCAGTTGAATACTTCAATACAGCTTTATGAACAGATGAGAGCACTGGCCAGATCAAAACTACAGTCCTAAAGCTACTGCACACTCAGAAACCCCTCCTTCTCCCCACTCCCTATGTGGCAACAGAATCGTCCTCTGAGAAGGCAGCTGAATGTAACAAATGCTGTCTAGTCAGTCATTCAATCATATTACATTTATATTAGCCAGGTCTTTTGGTAAACATTGCAACAACACTGTAAAAACTTAGTGAAAAGGCTACTGAGGTTGGACAATAGCGAAACAAAGTTGCATCCTGGCTCCACTCCACAGCAGGTGGCTCCACTGCAGGAACCACGAACAGATTTTTCAAATGAAGGAGTCGATAGGTCTTTGTGGCTGGTGTTTTGCCAAGAAGTGACTGAAATGGAAACATTTTTCTCAAACAGTGGCGTGTGAATGGTTGATGACATGAGGTGGTGACAGAGATCCTTGGAGCATGCATTCGTCTCCTCCCTATTTTTCCCTCCTCTGATGTTTGCTCTTGATCCCATCTTACAGAGGAAAAGTCAGCCGGAGATGGGAGTCTTGACTGTTTTCCATCCACTCTCTATTTTTGTCCCTCAGTAGTCCTCAGTGCATCCTTCGCCATATCCTGAACCTTTTTCCTGTTTCCCATTACATGTGAAGTCAGGAAATTGCACCAATTGCCGATTGCGGTATGGCTCACCGAGAGCCATCTCTTTTATGGAGGCTGTTTCCTGTGTGTGTGTGTGTGTGTGTGTGTGTGTACGATACTGTACAGTCCATGTTGCATGTGAGCTGGTGGTACGACAGGTCAACAGAACATGATTCACAAGACAGCCCGGAGAACCTTGCAACGTTGATGTCATAAATCGGCCACATTCACATCTTGAACTACTCCAGCAACGGCCGCCAGGGTAAGCTGGTTTGGCCACTGGTATGGAGTGTCAACGCGGTGCACAGAGCAGGACCTCAACACTGCACAGACATACCACAGGCCTTCGGTTCTCCATCCTCATCTGTTTCGGAGGTAAAAATAAAGCCCTGGGATATGAAGATGCAGACAGAGTTGGAACGCAGTTCCGATGACAGAGCTATGAGGACAGAGACAAATTAGAGTGTTGATGGCAACGTAGAGGAAATGACCCTGGTCTTTCAGGACAATAGTGAACGCTCAGTTCACTCTGTCCTGCTCTGAGGAAAACAAGTGTTCTCATCTTCTCATGTTCACTTGGGATTTCTTTCTCAACCCAGACTCCTCCAAGACAGGAGCTTGTGTTTCCACTGTTTTAATCTGGTGTTGAAGTCTTACTGGGGGGGGTGTTGAAGTCTTACTGGGGGGTGGTGAAGTCTTACTGGGGGGTGTGGAAATCTTAATGGGGGTGTGGAAGTCTTACTGGGGGGGGTGGAAGTCTTACTGGGGGGGTGGTAAAGTCTTACTGGGGGTGTGGAAGTCTTACTGGGGGGTGGTGAAGTCTTACTGGGGGTGTGGAAGTCTTACTGGGGGGGTGTTGAAGTCTTACTGGGGGGGTGGAGTCTAAATGGGGGGGTGGAAGTCTTACTGGGGGTGTGGAAGTCTTACTGGGGGGGTGTTGAAGTCTTACTGGGGGGGTGGAAGTCTTACTGGGGGGGTTGAAGTCTTACTGGGTTGTTGAAGTCTTACTGGGGGGTGGTGAAGTCTTACTGGGGGGTGGTGAAGTCTTACTGGGGGGGTGGAAGTCTTACTGGGGGGGTGGAAGTCTTACTGGGAGTGTGGAAGTCTTACTGGGGGGGTGGTGAAGTCTTACTGGGGGTGTGGAAGTCTTACTGGGGGGTGGTGAAGTCATACTGGGGGTGTTGAAGTCTTACTGGGGGTGTGGAAGTCTTACTGGGGGGTGGTGAAGTCATACTGGGGGTGTTGAAGTCTTACTGGGGGGTGTTGAAGTCTTACTGGGGGTGTTGAAGTCTTACTGGGGGTGTGGAAGTCTTACTGGGGGGTGTTGAAGTCTCACTGGGGGTGTGGAAGTCTTGCTGGGGGGGTGCAAGTCTTACTGGGGGGGTGTTGAAGTCTTACTGGGGGTGTTGAAGTCCTACTGGGGGGGGTGTTGAAGTCTTACTGGGGGTGTGGAAGTCTTACTGGGGGGTATTGAATTCTTACTGGGGGGTGTTGAATTCTTACTGGGGGGTGTTGAAGTCTTTTACTGGGGGGTGTTGAAGTCTTACTGGGGGGAGTGTTGAAGTCTAACTGGGGGGTGTTGAAGTCTTACTGGGGAGGTTGAAGTCTTACTGGGGGGTGTTGAAGTCTTACTGGGGGGTGTTGAATTCTTACAGGGGGGTGTTGAAGTCTTACTGGGGGATGTTGAATAAAAGAAGCCAGCAATGAGCTCCCCTGATTTAATCACTTTAGCTGCAGTTATTCCTTCCTGCTGTAAAAAACACATACTGTAGGCTAGTTATAATGGACCACAGTAAACCTGCAATGATTGTTGCTTACTGGGTACTGTCCTTGTTCCTTTGCTTCAAGTGTATGTGTACTTTCCACTATCCTGATTCATGGCTGTACTGAAGTACACCAGCCTTCAAAAGGAAAGCGGGAGTGATTTATGAAAAGATGGAAACGACAGAGGACTGAAAGGGGTCGAGGGTGCCTCTTGCCCCGTGTTCTGTTCAGTCGTTCCGCTGCTCCCCCTGGTTAGGACCTGGCTGATGGGGTTTCCAGACCTCCCTATCAGGGGCGACAGGTGGGGGAGGGTAAACTGTTCAATCCCAATCTGAGAATCCTGGCCCCCCTAACCAGCCCCTAGATATTGTTCCCTCAAATTCAATACAATACAACTTCATTGTCCCCAAATATGTTTTAGTTGGCAGTCATTAGTGTAGAGGTTATAAAGAGTAGTTAATATGTACTTAGAGGAAGGCATGGACACAACAGCCTCTCAAAGAAATACAATGAACAAAAATAGAAACGCAACATGTAAAATGTTGGTCCCATGTTTCATGTGCTGAAGAACAATCCCAGAAATGTTCCCTATGCACAAAAAGGTGATTTCTCTCAAATGTTGTGCACACATTGGTTTACATCCCTGTTAGTGACCATTTCTCATTTGCCAAGATAATCCATCCACCTGACAGGTGTGGCATATCAAGAAGCTGATTATACAGCATGATCATTACACAGGTGCACCTTGTGCTAGGTACAATAAAAGGCAACTCTAAAATGTGCAGTTTTGCCACAGATATCTCAAGTTTTGAGGGAGCGCGCAATTGGCATTCTGACTGCAGAAATGTCAACAAGAGCTGTTGCCAAATAATTGAATGTTCCTTTGCTCTACTATAAATTGCCTCCAATGTTGTTTGAGAGAATTTGGCATTACATCCAGGACCTCCACATCCAGCTTCTTCACCTGCAGGATCGTCTGAGGGAGGGGTGCTGAGGAGTATTTGTCTGTCTGTAATAACGTCCTTTTGTGGGGCTCCACCGATACTTTGAAGTCTCGCAAAGTGGGAGATGCTGTCGAGGAACATTGGCATGTTTTATCATCAGACCCAGCTTCGCCAGCAGAATTTAAGAACCCACCACTTACAGTCTATAGGAGAGGTAGCAATTTACGTGACAAGTTGGTCCATGCCAAGTGCCAGCCACAAACGAAAATGAGCCAGGCTCTTTTACGCCCTCTTCTGAATGGTAGCTATAAATGCAGAGGCTGCGCACAGTGCAACAATATAATGAACTGTGAATACTTCTGCCACCCACATATGGAAAACGGTTCCAAATAAATGACATTTTGACATGCTTCTCCACCCATGTTATCTACATGATTAAATGTCAATGTGGGTCGCATTATATAGGAAAAACCTCTCATTCTCTCAAACAGAGAATTAGTGAACGTAAAAGTTAAATTGTCACAATACATTTTAATGACCTAAAACATGACATTTCTACCATTAGGTTTTGTGGCAAAGAGAAAGTCAAGATATCAGACAGGTGATATAGATAATACTCTGTTTTGGGATTTTCACCCTCCAGACATTATTCCCCAAAAGTGTTAATGATACAATGCCCATGCATGTTATGTTTTACATGTGAACCAGAACTAATGCCTTGTCGTTCACCACTTCAGCCTACTCCTGCCCTGTACCCAATCATTTATCAGAACTTACTTGAGAGGTCGATGTCCTCACTGTGGTTTTACAGATGTTTTATGTACACACTTTATTAGAATAGTTATGTAATGCCCATTGTTATATTTGTGAGGAACACATGTTTATTTTTCCTTGACTCCAACCCCATTCGATGCACGGAACAGATCAAATCAAATCCGACAGTGCAGCAATATCGAACAAGTCATCTAACAATTCCACAACAAATACCTAACACACACAAATCTAAGTAAAGGAATGGAATAAGAATATGTAAATGTAAATATATGGATGACCAATGACCGAGGAGCATAGGCTAAGATGCAATAGATAGAATAAAGTAAATACATACGAGATGAGTAATGCAAGATAAGATGTAAACATTATTAAAGTGGCATTATTATTTATTAAAGTGGCCAAGGATTTCAAGTCTGTATGTAGACAGCCGCCTCTCTGTGCTAGTGATGGCTGTTTAACAGTCTGATGGCCTTGAGATAGAAGCTGTTTTTCAGTCTCTCTGTCCCTGCTTTGATGCAGCTGTACTGACCTTGCCTTCTGGATGGTAGCGGGGTGAACAGGCAGTGGCTCGGGTGCTTGTTGTCCTTGATAATCTTTTTAGCCTTCCTGTGACATCGGGTGCTAGATGTGGGTGGAGCAATGTCTGCATAAGGGTGAAAATTAAAAACGCTCACAAAAGCTCCACATCCAGCTTCCTCACCGGTGGGATTGTCTGAGGGAGGGTGGGGGTTGCTGAAGAGTATTGTAATAAAGATAAATGATAAAAGTATTTGCTGGGCCTGGCTCCCAAGTAGGTGGACCTATGCCCTCCAAGGCCCACCAATGGCTGGACCTCTGCACATTCATGTGAAATCCATGGACAAATTTATTTAGTTCAATTGACTGATTTCTTTATATGAACCGTAACTCAGTAAAATCGTTGAAATCTTTGCGTGTTGCATTTGTATATTTGTTCAGTATAAATAAATCAATAAAAGACAGAGGTAAGAGCTGAGAAATGAGGGAGGGAAGGAGAGATGTTTTTTACAGGTGCTTTAACCATGTGGTTTTAATGTTTGGTCCTCTAAGGCAGGCACTCAGAGCAAGACCAGCCGTGGTGGGAAAAGAGCAGAAACACAACAGGAACTTTTTTATCTTCTAAAAATGATTTATTAATACAATATGGTATAGTACACCCCATAGTACAGTATGACGGGCAGAAACCAGAGGAGGCAAAAGTAGAGAAAACACTAAACAATGATCCCATTCCCACATCTGTACGTGACTGAGTAAGAAGTACATAATCACATTAAACCCTTGCTAAAATCATGGTCAGCAAATTTGATAAAATAAAACATACAAATGGCAGGAAATGCAGTTTGTCCCATCTCCAAGAACTCTATGATGCCATCCCAGGTGCCTTCACTCCAACAACTCCGTCCCAGGTGCCTTCACTCCAACAACTCCGTCCCAGGTGCCTTCATCTTCACTCCGATAACTCCGTCCCAGGTGCCTTCACTCCTTCACTCCGACAACTCCGTCCCAGGTGCCTTCACTCCGACAACTCCGTCCCAGGTGCCTTCACTCTGACAACTCCATCCCAGATGCCTTCACTCTGACAACTCTGTCCCAGGTGCCTTCACTCCGACAACTCCATCCCAGGTGCCTTCACTCCGACCTAGGTGCCTTCACTCTGACAACTCCATCCCAGTTGCCTTCACTCTGACAACTCCATCCCAGATGCCTTCACTCCGACTTAGGTGCCTTCACTCTGACAACTCCATCCCGGGTTCCTTCACTCTGACAACTCCATCCCAGGTGCCTTCACTCTGACAACTCCATCCCAGGTGCCTTCACTCTGACAACTCCATCCCAGGTGCCTTCACTCCGACAACTCCATCCCAGATGCCTTCACTCTGACAACTCCATCCCAGGTGCCTTCACTCCGATAACTCCATCCCAGATGCCTTCACTCTGACAACTCCATCCCAGGTGCCTTTACTCCGACAACTCCGTAACAGCGCGGCGACAACAGAGGATCAAAGAGCTGCACCAGAGTGGAGAACGCCACGTCTTCCTGTAACAGACATCAATGACAAGAAGAACAAAAACAGTTTGAAAACAACGTCAAAGACCCCCCCCCAAGACACACCACCGCACCGCAGAGTTTGTCTTTGAACCACACTGCGAGGGGCCTCAGATGAGAACTGTTCTCTCTCCTGTAAAATATCTTTGTAACGTTTCCCTCGAGTAGTCACATCTGTGCAAATATTGTGTTAGGTGGACTCTGACAGGCTGGAAGCAGCATGTTTGAATACTGTCTTTATGTTTGAACACAGTCTGGCTTGATACCTTACAGCTACTGACCAATTATGGCACCATGTGATTGGTAGGCCTGCACTGAGAGCTATGCTTTTGTACAAAGCTAAATCAACAGTCTGCACTGACCACCACATGCACGCATGCTCACACACAGTATGTGTGTCATGTTGAGTGTGGACACTTGGTTGAACTTGGAAAAAAAATCTGCACTCTAATCAATTTCTGTTACATATTCCTGTTAGGGAACACTCTTGTACAAGACATCAAAATTAGATAGCTCATTATGACCCCTCATTCACAGATTACGTCATTAGTTTGGGCCGGGGTACAACGGTGTGAAGTTACACCCCTGGTCTGTAATAAGAGGGACACTTTAAATTCGCCACAGCGCGAACTCAACCCTAATGGCATCCTCTCTGATTTCTCCCGACTTAAGTGATCTGTCGTCGGGGAAATGTAACGAGTCACAAAGCTCCTTTAATGTTTGGGACAAGCAAATCATCAAGACCTTTGGATAAACATACAGCATTTATAGGAGCTGAGTTTAGGGGCCTTAAATGACACGTACCAAGTCATTCAGTAAATAGCTCAACCATTCTAAGGGCCACACCACTGTATCACTTTAAAGAGATGGACCGAAGACAACTAATAGTCTACATAACCACGTCATCCAAAATCCCTTCTGAGAAAACATTCATGGAACAGCTAACCAGGTACAGTATTTGGCTGGTCTCAAATCTGTTTGTGCTGTATAGCCAACTTCTATGGTCAATGTTGCATATATAGCACAAACAGATCTGGGACCAGGCTTGAACGGTGTAGCCATGGTCTCTGTAGCAGTGAAAGCCACTAAAACCACACTCCAAGAATCCTTCTCCTTTTTGTCCTATCACATTGTGAATCAATGAACACACCCTATAGCAATTAACCAGACAATGTGCATTCCAGGCCCAGACCTCCTCTGTTTGTAGCTGGGAGGGAGAAACAATAGTTCCCTCCATTGGTCTGGCGGCTGAGGTCATGTTTTCACCCACTACTTAGCTATGGGGAACCAGACACGGGTAATTATGGGACAATGAGGAAAAGAGATGTTTGGTGTCGCGCAGCGGCCGTTTGAAGTCATGGGGACCGGACCACTATATCTGGCCTGCGTGTGTCTGTGTGGGTTAGTGTGTGTCTGTGTGGGTTAGTGTGTGTCTGTGTGTGTGTCTGTGTGTGTCTGTGTGGGTTAGTGTGTGTCTGTGTGTGTCTGTGTGTGTTTGTGTGTGTGTGTGTGTGTGTCTGTGTGTGACCACAGGTTGGAGGGATTGAGAGAGAATGAACAAGGAGGAATTGAGGCCTCTCCTTTTTTAGTAACAATGACTGGTGTGCTGTAGTTGGGGTGCATCTCAATAGTGGACACCATCCCTTGTCTCCTCTCCTTTATCTGCACAGACCTGTAGGAACTGGACAGGTGAAAGCAAATCCCCAGTAGACATCCACCATTATAGTCTCACGATCCCTATTCAGATCAGTGCATATGAAGGAGACAAGGAGAGGCAGCCACATTAGACTAGTGAGATGCATCCCAAGTCTGTTGTGTGCCACTGTGGTTGAGGCTGTTCCTGTACCTGCTCTTTCAGGTAGCAGAGGCGGTCCAGGAGAATCAGACCCTCGATGCAGGGAGCCAAAGTCACCTTCAGCTGGGTAAACACAGGAAGCAGGTCAGTAAACACTAGTTTTAAGTGTACTTCTGTTAAGTGTACTTCAACACTATGGGATCCAACGGAATACAACTAGGCACCGTATCAAAGCAGAGCAGAGCAGGGCTGTTGTAATGTCATTGAAATAGAACCCCTCTGATTTCAAAACTAGGTTTCATTAGCAGCCTGAGGACAGTAAAAATATCACTTTTTTGCCAGATATTTACACAGAGTAGAGTTTACACAAGTCATTGAGGGAGTTGTGTAAACGTAAACCAACTTTAATAAGGCTTAATAACCACTCCAAAATAGAAAGTACTGGACAAAGAGAACCAATGCTCCTATAGCCATAGAAGTCCTGTGCGAGCCATTCATTCAGAGTGATGATGCTTCCTCTAGGTAGTAGTGCTATAGTATCCCAGTTGGGACCTACCATGTTAAAGGCCTCCATCTCAACCATCCTGGGTCGGTATGTGTCGTGGTAACCCTGTATGACACTGTCAGAGAGCTGGTAGAGAGGGAAGGAAGGAGGGAGAGAGGGCGGGAGGCAGAGAAGAGGTAGTGAGAGGGAGGGAGGGATGAAGAGAAGAATGTGGGAAGTGTTAAGAGACAGAGCAGGGTCATGTGTGGAGGTGATAGGTGAGTAACATGAGAGTGGTAACACACAACCCATTGAACACTTTTAATCCCAGGCTTTACGAGCAACAAATCTCTCATTTATAGAACAACTCGAGGGAGCCAGTTGAGACATATTCCCTAATCGCTGCACTCGCTGTTTGTTTAACAATGCCGTACCCATGATCACACAGTACTCTAGGTGCATATTACACAACTTGTCCTTTTCTAAAGAGCCCTTTCGATTCCATGTGTCAGTTTCAAAGATGGTTTAGAGCAACCAAAGACGTTCAACTGCACAGGGATTTCAGGTACCATTACAGATAATGGTTACTGTCAGTTCAATTGTACAGAGCTATGCTAAAAGCCTGTCCTCTCGACGGGATTTCACATCTTACGCCAAGAATACGTTGTTGTGTTTTTGATTTTTTTTACCCCAAATCCATTATGGGTTGCTTTCCTGGTGTCCAAAGCAGCAGTGTGGGATTCCCCCTGAGGATGTGTTGCTCTGAAGAACATTCCCAAGTCTGTTCCCAAAACGCCCTAATATTGTGATATCTCCCATCACTGACCTTTGACTCATCCAGCTCCAGCCTCCGGAGGGCTCTCCAGACGTAGTCCACGAACGAGGTGGCCTTGGAGTAGACATTCCCCACACGCTTCTCGCTGCCAACGACACACACGTGAAGACAGCTCTTTCAACCCCCAAATCACCATCGCTGAAATTAGCCTACCAGTGTATATTAAGTCATAGGCATCCGATTCTCCTCTTCCCTCTCTTATTTCTCCTCCCTTGCTACGCTACGCTACAACACCCTGGCAACCAGGGTGAAACAGTAATCACACATGCAATAGTAGAGAGGTGGTCAGGTCCATTAATGGGATCCTGATTTCACTCAGCGAGGGACCCAGTGTCCTGTAGGCTACGGGGATAGACATGTCAGTGAGAGGTGTGAGGTTGTCATCATGTGTGTGTGTGTTTGTATGTGTGTGGTGTGTGTGGTTGTCTTTGTGTGTGTGTGTGTGTGTGTGTGTGTAATACAGAGGGTACCTACTCTGTCTCTATGGGGCTGAGAAGACCAACTGTAGATTTCTCCATTCTGTTTTCACCAGGATCAATCATTCCTCTTCACTTGTTCTACTTTACCCAGCAGCAGTCAACAACCCATTCAGGAAGTCTGACGATCTTACATTGTGGGCTGCTACTTCCAACGTTCAAAATGACTATTCACCATAACTTCAGCTAGAGGGGTAGAGAATACTCTTTTTGTATCTTCACATCAGAAGTCTGTGTTTTTGTATCCTAGCTGAATGAATTTGAGAAAGTGGAGATTCTTACAAAGTGGCCACAAACCATAAAATGAGGGCCAGTAAAAACCCACTAGAATAAAAGCTAACAGGTTTTGTTAACGGTACTGCAGACCCCCAAGACAGGGGCACCTGGACTCTCTCAGTAGTCTGGTATAGCCTACTGCTTTGGATGTCCCCTAACCAGGGAGACCAAACCTACCTTTTAAAGGAGCTGTAGTGATCCCTTAGAATCACATGGAGGACGGCCCTATAGAAGAGTGACTCCATCTGAATCTGTGGAGACAGAAAATAATCAAAGAGCCCATGTTGTCTTCGCTTACAAAAAACATGTTTTTTCTTGAGATATTCATTCATTCTCTGCCAGTGATTAGGGTGTGTATTAAAACCCATTGGAGGAAACGTTTTTATGACAATGCCCAATGCTTATACCAAACTCAACATATGATCTGAGTGCAATCAGACTGGTTGTTGGAAGCAAGCTGCCGTTTAAGCACACAATCCCATCCCTTAGTGATTACATTAATATTCAGAAAAATTATTTATGAATGGTCCGGGCGGTATCGTGTAACGGGTTTGACCCCGTACACTAACGTCCCTAGTGGTAGCCTATTCCCTATAAAGTGCACTACTTTTGACCAGAGCCCTATGGGCCCTTGTCAAAAGTAGTGCACTATATAGGGAATAGGGTGCCACTTGGGACGCAACCTAAGGTCGGCGGCTCAAATATCTATAGTATTGTAAGTCTCAATCAGGCCTTATTGTATGTGAAAGACCCTGGAGAAGTATGGGAACAGTGTGCTCTAAGGCATCCGTATCCACTTGCTCTGGAACGCAGAAAATAAAAACAGGATCTGTCGCGTCTGGGAAACGCACGTGGCCAGTTGCTGGAAGCAATCATTCAATTGATCAGCTTTGATTATCTTTGATGAGCACAAATTTGTAGCAACCAAAAAAACTCATTGAACTGTGATTGCATGATGTCATTCTCACACAGACAACTCATTGAACTGTGATTGCATGATGTCATTCTCACACAGACAACTCATTGAACTGTGATTGCATGATGTCATTCTCACACAGACAACTCATTGAACTGTGATTGCATGATGTCATTCTCACACAGACAACTCATTGAACTGTGATTGCATGATGTCATTCTCACACAGACAACTCATTGAACTGTGATTGCATGATGTCATTCTCACACAGACAACTCATTGAACTGTGATTGCATGATGTCATTCTCACACAGACAACTCATTGAACTGTGATTGCATGATGTCATTCTCACACAGACAACTCATTGAACTGTGATTGCATGATATCATTCTCACACAGACAACTCATTGAACTGTAGTTTGGCCAAATGTGTCCAACGTATTGATATACATGAATATAGTACTTACCCCCTGGCCCTTGGCAACTCTCTCCAAAGCCTGAACAAGAGAAAATAAAGTGAAATGTTATTAACTATTCAGTATTTCTTAGGACCCCATGAATGGACTCTCCCAGGGGTCACAATAGAGTTAAAAACGTTACGTTGCTCTTACAACATGTGGTACTCAAAAGGTAGAAGTCTCACGACAATAACAGACAATAACAGACTGAGGACCAACTGTACAGCATTGAACAGTTGTGGGCACTAAAACGTCAATACTGTGGCACAACCTAACCTTATAGTGCCCTCAACTATACTGTCTAGTGTACAGATGGTGCGTTAAAGCGAATGCATTGCTGACAGAAATATATACTGAACAAAAATATAAAATGCAACAATTTCTAAGATTTTACTGAGTTACAGTTCATATATAAAGAAATCCATTGAAATAAATTAATGAGGCCCTAATCTATGGATTTCACACAAATCTATGGATTTCACATGACTGGGAATACAGATATGTATCTGTTGGTTACAGATACCTTCAAAACAAAGTAGGGCTGTGGATTAGAAAACCGGTTTCACATGACTGGGAATACATTCATTAGGCCCTAATCTATGGATTTCACACAAATCTATGGATTTCACATGACTGGGAATACAGATATGTATCTGTTGGTTACAGATACCTTCAAAACAAAGTAGGGCTGTGGATTAGAAAACCGGTCAGTATCTGGTGTGACCATTTGCCTCATACAGCGCGACACATCTCCTTCACATAGAGTTGAACAGGCTGTTAATTGTGGCCTGTGGAATGTTGTCCCACTCCTCTTCAATGGATGTGCGAAGTTGCTGGATATTGGCGGGAACAGGAACACGCTGTCGTTCACATCAATCCAGAGCATCCCAAACATGCTTAATGGGTGACATGTCTGGTGAGTATGCAGGCCAGAACTGGGAAATTTTCAGCTTCCAGGAATTGTGTACAGATCCTTGCGACACGCATTAGCATGCTGAAACATGAGGTGATGGTGGCGGATGAATGGTACACCAATGGGCCTCAGGATCTCATCATGATATCTCAGTGTATTCAAATTGCCATTGATAAAATGAAATTGTGTTTGTTGCCCATAGCTTATGCCTGCCCATACCATAACCCCACTGCCACCATGGGGCACTCTGTTCACAATGTTGACATTAGCAAACCCATTAGCTCGCATATGCAACGCCATAAACGTGGTCTGCAGTGTTGAGGCCGGTTGGACGTACTGTCAAATTCTCTAGAACGACGTTGGAGGCGGATTATGGTAGAGAAATTAACATTAAATTCTCTGGCAACAGCTCTGGTGGACATTCCTGCAGTCAGCATGCCAATTGCACGCTACCTCAACTTCAACATCAGTGGCATTGTGTTGTGTGACAAAACTGCAGATATTAGAGAGGCCTTTTATTGTCCTCAGCACAAGGTGCACCTGTGTAATGATCATGCTGTTTAATCAGCTTCTTGATATGCCACACCTGTCAGGTTGATGGATTATCTTGGCAAAGGAGAAATGGTCACTAACAGGGATGTAAACAAAAGTATGTAAAAAATCTGAGATATTTCAGCTCATGAAACATGGGACCAACACATTACATGTTGCCTTTATATTTCTGTTCAGTGGTCATTTCATATATATACACTGCTCAAACAAATAAAGGGAACACTTAAACAACACAATGTAACTCCAAGTCAATCACACTTCTGTGAAATCAAACTGTCCATTTAGGAAGCAACACTGATTTTGTGACAATAAATTTCACATGCTGTTGTGCAAATGGAATAGACAACAGGTGGAAATTATAGGCAATTAGCAAGACACCCCCAATAAAGGAGTGGTTCTGCAGGTTGTGACCACAGACCACTTCTCAGTTCCTATGCTTCCTGGCTGATGTTTTGGTCACTTTTGAATGCTGGCGGTGCTTTCTCTCTAGTGGTAGCATGAGACGGAGTCTACAACCCACACAAGTGGCTCAGGTAGTGCAGCTCATCCAGGATGGCACATCAATACGAGCTGTGGCAAGAAGGTTTGCTGTGTCTGTCAGCGTAGTGTCCAGAGCATGGAGGGGCTACCAGGAGACAGGCCAGTACATCAGGAGACGTGGAGGAGACCGTAGGAGGGCAACAACCCAGCAGCAGGACCACTACCTCCGCCTTTGCGCAAGGAGGAGCAGGAGGAGCACTGCCAGAGCCCTGCAAAATTACCTCCAGCAGGCCACAAATGTGCATGTGTCTGCTCAAACGGTCAGAAACAGACTCCATGAGGGTGGTATGAGGGCCAGACGTCCACAGGTGGGGGTTGTGCTTACAGCCCAACACCGTGCAGGATGTTTGGCATTTGCCAGAGAACACCAAGATTGGCAAAATCGCCACTGGCGCCCTGTGCTCTTCACAGATGAAAGCAGGTTCACACTGAGCACATGTGACAGACGTGACAGAGTCTGGAGACACCGTGGAGAACGTTCTGCTGCCTGCAACATCCTCCAGCATGACCGGTTTGGCGGTGGGTCAGTCATGGTGTGGGGTGGCATTTCTTTGGGGGGCCGCACAGCCCTCCATGTGCTCGCCAGAGGTAGCCTGACTTCCATTAGGTACCGAGATGAGATCCTCAGACCCCTTGTGAGACCATATGCTGGTGCGGTTGGCCCTGGGTTCCTCCTAATGCAAGACAATGCTAGACCTAATGTGGCTGGAGTGTGTCAGCAGTTCCTGCAAGAGGAAGGCATTGATGCTATGGACTGGCCCGCCCGTTCCCCAGACCTGAATCCAATTGAGCACATCTGGGACATCATGTCTCGCACCACAGACTGTCCAGGAGTTGGCGGATGCTTTAGTCCAGGTCTGGGAGGAGATCCCTCAGGAGACCATCCGCCACCTCATCAGGAGCATGCCCAGGCGTTGTAGGGAGGTCATACAGGCACGTGGAGGCCACACACACTACTGAGCCTCATTTTGACTTGTTTTAAGGACATTACATCAAAGTTGGATCAGCCTGTAGTGTGGTTTTCCACTTTAATTTTGAGTGCGACTCCAAATCCAGACCTCCATGGGTTGATAAATTTGATTTCCATTGAAGATTTTTGTTTGATTTTGTTGTCAGCACATTCAACTATGTAAAGAAAAAAGTATTTAATAAGAATATTTCATTAATTCAGATCTAGGATGTGTTAGTTTAGTGTTCCCTTTATTTTTTTGAGCAGTGATATATATATATATGAAATGACAGTTGGCTAAATATCTGTCACCTAAGGTGAGTCGGGCTCACCAGACACGCCGACATCCTGGCATTTCTGCCACAGAACCAGGACTGCTCCCTCAGGTAGCCACTCAGGGGGAAACCACACACGCTGCTGCTTGGACACTCTGAAACAAACAAACACACACACTTTAACACCAGCTGTGTCAGAACTGCCCCGTGTATTTAACACTATAGGAAAGTGTGACTATGGTAGTTGACAGGCCACCAACAAAAGTCCAAAGGGAGAGAGAATGAAGTGAAACATTAATGCTATTCAGAGCCTTCCCAAACTAGCTTTGAAGTTTCAAACTCGAAAAACCTGAGAGCGCGGGTGTCGCTAACCCCTTAGCCACATTGCTCTTTGACTCCACTCCTGTTGAACACATGGTAGTGGTATTAGCAGAGGTAGTCCTGGTCAGAGTCAATTGGAGCAGACAGTAGACAGAGTTTGAAGGCTAGCTTACAGTATACGTTGTGGAGTGTTTACATTTTGCTAGCACGCTAGCCTTAACTCAGCCACACTGAACTGACCACATCTCGAGTGCCAAGCACTGCTCGCCCCCTTCCCTGGCACACACACACACACACACACACACACACACACACACACACACACACACACACACACACACACACACACACACACACACACACACACGTGTTTCTAATATTGTAGCGTGCGACGAGGCATCTGTTAGTTCCCAACAGTCAGGAAGAGGGAGACAGTGGCTCTAGGGCTCTGCGGCACGCTTACTTCACGCC
Organism: Oncorhynchus kisutch; assembly: GCF_002021735.2. Classification (NCBI taxonomy): domain Eukaryota; kingdom Metazoa; phylum Chordata; class Actinopteri; order Salmoniformes; family Salmonidae; genus Oncorhynchus; species Oncorhynchus kisutch. Next base: position 18,767 of record NW_022262603.1, on the reverse strand, counting down.
CTTAAGGACTGGTCCAAGGCCAGTTTATGTTAAGGGAAGCTGACTTCAGATCAGATGATGGGTCTCACACTCGGCTAAATCCACCAGACTGAATGACTATGACGAATGGTGCAGTCCAGTGGCTCTCGTTCCATACGACACAATTGAATGGGTGTTTCCTATACGACTTAGCTAAGGATCTCCACACTTTTATAGTCTTGAGCTCATTTAATGGTTTGGGTTCCCATCTTTTAGGGTGAGGAAGTACACTGCAGGGTTTGGCCCGCATCCCAGAATTCTTTGCAAGGCCGGGACAGCGCGAGAGAGAGAGGAAGAAGGAGCGAGAAGCATGCAAGGACGTCTGGCACAACTCAAGTGTTTTCAATCAAAACGCTGTGATGTCATTACTGGCGGGCCCAACAGAGTGGCGAGTCACAGGTCAGGGGTCGCAGTGTTAAGAGAGACAGCGTGATAGGAAGCAGCTCACCACGTCACAGTGCCGAATCACTGTTAAAAGCACACAGCGGTTGTCATCACACACAGAGAGGAGTCCAGGTTTCATACCTCATAAAGGGGGAGCAGTGAATCAGCAAACACACCCAGGAGCAACTGGAGCTAACATTCTAACCCATCACATCTGTCTGAAGCTAAATGTATATCTAGCTATGACAGGGAGAAAAGAACCACATGATATTGAGTCTTCTAGGTTAAAAGAGGAATGTAGACTTAAGCAATAAAGCCCGAGGGGGTGTGGTATATGGCCAATATACAACGGCTAAGGACTGTTCTTACGCACGGCGCAATGCGGAGTGCTAGGACACAGCCATTATCCGTGGTATATTGGCTATAAATCACAAACACCCGAGGTGCCTTATTGCTATTAAAAACTGGTTGACAACGTAATTAGAGCAGTAAAAATAAATGTCTTGTCATACCCGTGGTATATGGTCTGATATACCACGGCTTTCAGCCAATCAGCATTCAGTGTTTGAACGACCCAGTTTATAAGAGAGAATATTTCACTGTTGATGTCAGGGAAACAAATGTATTGTAAATTGGAGGGGGAAAAAGCAAGGGGAACAGGATTTGGACACTACTATGGACTTTTCTATGGGTCTTTATATTCTGTGTAGAGTAGATAGTGTTTTCTATACTATATAGCCCTATGGGTCTTTATATTCTGTGTAGAGTAGTGTTTTCTATACTATATAGCCCTATGGGTCTTTATATTCTGTGTAGAGTAGATAGTGTTTTCTATACTATATAGCCCTATGGGTCTTTATATTCTGTGTAGAGTAGTGTTTTCTATACTATATAGCCCTATGGGTCTTTATATTCTGTGTGGAGTAGATTGTGTTTTCTATACTATATAGCCCTATGGGTCTTTATATTCTGTGTAGAGTAGATAGTGTTTTCTATACTATATAGCCCTATGGGTCTTTATATTCTGTGTAGAGTAGATAGTGTTTTCTATACTATATAGCCCTATGGGTCTTTATATTCTGTGTAGAGTAGATCCTATTTAGTGTATTGTACATTTAGAATGATGACTTAATGAAGTTTTTCGGGATTGATTAAGTGTGATTGGAATATAAATACCACAGCGCTCTCGTATGAAGTCAGAATACATGCTGGATAAATCATATCCAATTCAACACCTGAACATTAGCGGGTCAAAAATATCACGTTTGCAATCCTCTAAACTGTTATCCTGAGACGATAAATCCATTCAATGATTCTAACAGTCTCTTCTTAGCTAACCGAATCTAGAGAGCGCAAGTTGGCTGTGTACCCAACTCATCAACCCACATCAGTGTTTATGCTACTTCATATTTGGCTTGTGAGAGAATGATGCTTCCCTTGGGCTGGTGAGAGTGACAAAGTAGACACTGCATGGTGACAGAATTATGATTAGCATAAAAACTGGGGGATGTCTGTGGACAGGTTGCAGGTCTCCTAGTGGGGGAGAGGGGGCAGTTGCAGTCTGTAGTCCTAAGTAAGAGTTTGGCTCTGGTTGAGATTTCCACAATGGAAACCATATGTTCTCTAAGGGGCGGAGGAGGGTGGGTCTGTTTGCTGGTGACTGTGTCTCCCTGCGTGCGTGCGCGTGTGTGTGTGTGTGTGCGTGTGTATGTATGTACAGTGCCTTGCGAAAGTATTCAGCCCCCTTGAACTTTGCGACCTTTTGCCACATTTCAGGCTTCAAACATAAAGATATAAAACTGTATTTTTTTGTGAAGAATCAACAACAAGTGGGACACAATCATGAAGTGGAACGACATTTATTGGATATTTCAAACTTTTTTAACAAATCAAAAACTGAAAAATTGGGCGTGCAAAATTATTCAGCCCCCTTAGTTAATACTTTGTAGCGCCACCTTTTGCTGCGATTACAGCTGTAAGTCGCTTGGGGTATGTCTCTATCAGTTTTGCACATCGAGAGACTGAATTTTTTTCCCATTCCTCCTTGCAAAACAGCTCGAGCTCAGTGAGGTTGGATGGAGAGCATTTGTGAACAGCAGTTTTCTTTCCACAGATTCTCGATTGGATTCAGGTCTGGACTTTGACTTGGCCATTCTAACACCTGGATATGTTTATTTTTGAACCATTCCATTGTAGATTTTGCTTTATGTTTTGGATCATTGTCTTGTTGGAAGACAAATCTCCGTCCCAGTCTCAGGTCTTTTGCAGACTCCATCAGGTTTTCCTCCAGAATGGTCCTGTATTTGGCTCCATCCATCTTCCCATCAATTTTAACCATCTTCCCTGTCCCTGCTGAAGAAAAGCAGGCCCAAACCATGATGCTGCCACCACCATGTTTGACAGTGGGGATGGTGTGTTCAGGGTGATGAGCTGTGTTGCTTTTACGCCAAACATAACGTTTTGCATTGTTGCCAAAAAGTTCAATTTTGGTTTCATCTGACCAGAGCACCTTCTTCCACATGTTTGGTGTGTCTCCCAGGTGGCTTGTGGCAAACTTTAAACAACACTTTTTATGGATATCTTTAAGAAATGGCTTTCTTCTTGCCACTCTTCCATAAAGGCCAGATTTGTGCAATATACGACTGATTGTTGTCCTATGGACAGAGTCTCCCACCTCAGCTGTAGATCTCTGCAGTTCATCCAGAGTGATCATGGGCCTCTTGGCTGCATCTCTGATCAGTCTTCTCCTTGTATGAGCTGAAAGTTTAGAGGGACGGCCAGGTCTTGGTAGATTTGCAGTGGTCTGATACTCCTTCCATTTCAATATTATCGCTTGCACAGTGCTCCTTGGGATGTTTAAAGCTTGGGAAAAATGTTTGTGTCCAAATCCAGCTTTAAACTTCTTCACAACAGTATCTCGGACCTGCCTGGTGTGTTCCTTGTTCTTCATGATGCTCTCTGCGCTTTTAACGGACCTCTGAGACTATCACAGTGCAGGTGCATTTATACGGAGACTTGATTACACACAGGTGGATTGTATTTATCATCATTAGTCATTTAGGTCAACATTGGATCACACTCTCTCTCACACACTCTCTCTCCCACCAATTGAGGTGTCATTTGAGTTGCGACCCACAATAAGGGTTGAGTGGTGGAAAACATACACTGACCAAAGAATAAGTAAAACATATTAATAATAACCTATTCTTCTAAACACACTCACACACTCTCACACACACTCTCACACTCTCTCACACACACTCACACACACACTCTCTCACATACTCTCTCACACTCTCTCACACACACTCACACACTCTCCCACACACTCTCTCACACACTCTCACTCACACACACTCTCTCACACACTCACACACACTCTCTCACACACACTCTCACACACTCTCACACACTCTATCACACACACACTCACACACTCTCTCACACACTCTCTCACACACACTCTCACACTCTCACACACACACTCACACACTCTACCACACACTCTCTCACACACTCTCACTCACACACACTCTCTCACACACACTCACACACTATCTCACACACTCTCTCACACACTCTCTCACTCTCACACACACACACACTCTCTCACACACACTCTCACACACACTCTCACACTCTCTCTCACACACACTCACACACACTCACACACACTCTCTCACTCTCACACACACACTCTCTCACACACACTCTCACACTCTCTCACACACTCTCACACACACTCACACACACTCTCTCACACACACTCTCTCACACACACTCACACACTCTCTCACACACACACTCTCTCACACACTCTCTCACACTCTCTCACACACTCTCACACACACTCACACACACTCTCACTCTCTCTCACACACTCTCACACACACTCTCTCACACACACACACACACACACTCTTACACACTCTCTCACACACACTCACACACACTCACACACACTCTCTCACTCTCACACACACACTCTCACACACACTCTCACTCACACTCACTGTATGCCAACCTTTACTATCCCCCTGGCCATGTAATTACCTTGTCTGGTGGGATCAAACTCCTCAGACAGAAGGTGGTAGCAGCAGCCAACGCTGCAGACGGAGAGGAGCTCCCGTTTGGCCACAAACATGCGCAGGGTGCTGGGCGCCAGGTCTCCACACGTGTGCAGACCAACCATGACCGCATCCTGGGTTTGGAAAACAGGGAGAGAGCGGCCTCAGCACTGAAACAGGCCTACATTAGCAATGTGATGCAGAGCTGGCATGAGTAATCATACAATTATATTATAGGCACATTGACACAAGCACACATTTGAAAGAAAATGTCTACTTGAATGTGTTTGTACTATGGTGTGAATATGAATCTTAGAGACTTAAGCTATCTAAATGAATGAATTGCCATACAACCGCAGTTGGTGACATTTGCATTCAAAAGAGCATGGTTTTGCCGTTGTCGTTGTCTTATTGGTCAACAGTGAGTGTTACCTACCTCTAACTCCCCAATAATTTCCTTGAGCTCCGTCTCCGCGGTAACGTAGGAGGTCAGAGGTGAGTACAGCATGCCGCTGCCCATGCCACCACTGTTAACCCAGCTCCTGGCCTTCCTCTCCAGGTTCTCCCTCTTCCTCCTCTCCCTCTCTTCCAGGCTCAACTCACTGGGGGGAACCCGGGGGGAGGTGGGCTCCACCATGCCCACACACAGGGCACTGAGAAAAGGATCCTCTGGAGCTGAGGCTGGGTCACTTTGGTCCAACTCTGGAAGGGAATTGTCCTCTAACAAAATGGCGGAGGTAAGTGATGTCATTGCATCTTCCTCATTCCGATCTGTTAACCCTGTTGTGTTGGTCTGTGCCTCCCCATCTCTCCTCCCCTTCCCCTCCTCCTTCTCTGCATCCCCACTCGTCTTAACCATATCCCCTCCCTCTCTCTCACCGGGTGCAATATCCTCCAAGTCCTCCTGGCCTGAGGGGGGCATCACTGTCGGAGTCCTATTGGCTTTGCTGTGCCTCTGGTAGGCCCGGGAGTACTTCTTGAGCTTCCTGTTCCTCTCCTGGGCGCCGTGCGTGTTGACGCTGGACGAGTCGATGCCGTACACCTGGAGACCGTACTGCAGCGACAGGAAGGAGCACAGGTAACCTTTCCCCGAGCCCACATCAATCACCTGGGAGACAAAGATTTATTGTGATGGGTCAGAAAATAATGTAGTCCAGTCGATGTTGTTCAAGCTTGGTCTTGGGTGCACTACTCATAGGGTGTACAGGCTTTCGTTCTAGCCCACCACTGTTTAATTCATCAACTAATCATCAAGCCCTTGATAAGTTGAGTCGGGTGTGTAAGGCCGGAACAAAAGCCTGCATACACCAGGAGCAGGATTGAAGAACACTGTTGTGGTCAGGGCCAGGGCACACGGTAGCAAAACATTAACGTTTTAAAAAGAAAACTGAGTTTCTTATTTGATAATATCAGAAGGTACCTCAGTCTGTTTGAGTGTTTTCTTCTGTTTTGTGCCTGCTAAAATGAGACCCGGTTGTGTCTTTCACCTGTTTGACCCGGCAGCGCTGGGCTAGACTGGCCACCACCTCTGACATGGCCTGCACCTCATGGGACTTCTTGGAGTTCATAAACTCATCACTCTCCACCACAGCAGCTGGAACTGTCAATGGACACACATGTGCAATGTCAGTGAATCCTTGCATGGATGGCAGAACTGTACACTATCTGTGCATTGCTATTGATTGACCTGTGACCAAACCATAGAATTACTATAATTATATTTCTATATCAGTGACACTAATGACAGTGTGTTACAATGACAGAACCAAGGCCTTAGACAAAAAAAAAAAACATTTCCCCTTTAGTTATTCTTAGGATAGGTTAGGATAGTGTCCATTCTTTTGTACCTTCCTCCAGGGGTTGAGCATTGTCAGTGTGTCTGAGGGATTGCAGTAGCTCTGTGCGGCCCACACAGACCCCGAGGCCAGGCAGGGAGTGGGCATAGGCAGCCTCCAAGAGCTCAGCCACATCCACCAGGCGCTTACTATCATCACAGAAACCAAAGGTGATCTTCTTGGCTTTTCGAGAGTAAAAAAGAAAAGAAACATAAGTTGTCCTTTGTTTATTTTATTCAACATTTTGACTTTGATAAATATTACAACCGTGTAATAACAATTACATCTGAAACATTTCATATTTGTCAATGAATCATCGACAAAATAACACTTACTGGTACCACTGCCATGATTTAAGTAGTGTTCTGGCGCCCTCTTGTGGTCACCATTCAAAGTGATCTCTGTCAAGACCTCCACGGGTGGCACAGCCATGAACTGGTCCCATACATCGCAAGTGTAGAAATCCACAGTGTGGGCATTGGCGATGCTCAGTGAAACAGAGAGGAAGAGTTTAACAGCATCTATTTTTTTCTGAATCGCTTCCAGAGAATTAATGGAAGATGCCATTGAATAAAAACTCTAACCTAGACCTGTTTACAGCAGGTCCAAGAATGACTCCCCTCTTTACAGTATAATCAGGCATAACTAGTTGCAACTGAACGACGATGATTTTCTTAGCACGTATGTGGCAGCCATGTTGGGTGTACCGAAATACATTGAGTTCTACGGACGCTATCCTTACTTACGCACCAACACAAATGACGTCCCTCGTGGTCGATTGCTCGTGGATGGATTTGTCATGTCTTTCTGAGACCACCACGTACGTCAAAACAATGCGACGAAAAACACATGCGACGTAAACACATGAAACGTGCGATATTTTGCTAAAATTGAGTGAAATGGCACCACCAGCACAGCAGAAAATGAAGACCAAGGGCACATTTGACGGAAAACGTGCCAATAGAAACCAACCCTACAATCGACCAGGGGGCAAGAAGAAGTGGGTCTCTGAGCACAAAGTATTCGACGGCAGTATTGGAGAAGGTAGCTCAGCTCGCTTGCCAGTGCTAGCTAGCCATAGTCTGAGTTCCAGTCACTTTAGCTAGCTAACTTGCCACTGGAATATAATAGTTAGCTGAACAGAGACGGCAACCAGGTTAAGCTAGCCTATCTAGCTATCTAAAGTGTGTTTAGAATTGCAGTTAATGTATATTGTATAAAATGAAATCATTCAATATGTAGAGTGCCAGGATAACTAGACCTTCCAACTGTGGAAGTGGGGAATCTATAAAGGTCCTGATTAATCTATGAAGACCCCCCCCCCCCCCCCCCTTTGATCAATTAGCTAATACACTAACTTAGCTACATGGGTGGCTAAATGTTTGTGTAAGTTAACAAACAGTGTTTTTGCAGATACACATTAATGCTTGAACCATAAACATCTCTCTTTCCTCAGGCCAGGGCTTTGCCTTCAAAAGGAAGGAGAAAGTGAAACATGAATACAACAAACTGCTACGGAAGGAGAGGAGGAAGAGCACAGAGGTCAAAACCCAATATACAGAACAGTACCCCGAACATCTGAGGCATCTCTACGAGGCTGAGGCCGAGAAACTGAGGAATGAGGTTAAGACGAACAGAATCAACAGAACCAAAGCTAGGATGGCTGGCGGTGGTGGTCCAGTAGAGGAGGAAGCAGCTCCCATGGCTGTGAATGAAGCCCCCACGGACCTAGCTACAGCCATAGACCCTGCAGAGGACATCTCCTCTGACAAGACTGACTCTGCCCCACAGCCCACTCCAGCTGCAGCCTCAAAGAATGACAGGTAGTCACTTAAATGTTTGTATACTGCTTTACTCATTTCATTTGTATATGTTGTATTGTATTCTACTGTATTTTAGTCAACGCCACTCTGACATTGCTTGTCTTAATATTGATATATTTCTTAGTTCCATTATTTTGCTTTTAGATTTGTGTGTATTGTTGTGAATTGTTAGATATTACTGCACTGTTGGAGTTAGGAACACAAGCATTTCACTACACCCGCAATAACATCTGCCAAATATGTGTCTGTGACAATACAAATAGCTAATCTGGTTTGGAGTAAAGCAGTTTGTGCAAAAAAATGTAAATGCATTATCCATTTGCAGTGTACTGTGTGAAATGTAATTGCTGTCAATGAAGTGTGGCAATGCTTTGTGCGAAATGTGGTTGCAGTCAAGGCCAACCACTTGAAGGAGTTACAATGCAACATGTTAATGTGTCGTTGTGTTCCAGTCTACCCATGAGTAACCGGAGTAAAAAGAAAATGCTGAGGAAGACTTCCTATCAGAAAACAAAAGAGGAGTTTGAAAGTGTTAAAGAAAAGCAGAAGAATAAGAAAGAGGTATAGTTTTTCACGTTCTCAATTAAAGCCCTCAGAAAAGTACTATCGTAGGTCAAAAGCGTTGGACTGTTCTCAACGAGTGGTATTTTCTTCCTCCATATAGGAGTTTTTGAAGAACAAGGAGCAGAAAGAAGAAGCTATCAAGAAGTACAAACAGAAGAAAATGGAGACATTTCAGATCCTGAGCAAAAAGACGAAGAAGGGTCAGCCCAACCTGAACCTACAGATGGAATACCTGCTCCAGAAGATTCAAGGGACCGGGCCGGGATAATGACCCAGAAAAATGGACGTCGGAGGCTTCAAATAGCAAATATACAGTTGGAACTCTTACTGTGATGGTTTTATATCATAGATGAGTCTTGTTCTTATTTTGTGAACTGCCACTTTGAATAGATTGTATCATAATAGATTTTCAGACTTTTTAGCGGTTTATTTACATTTTGAACCACAAGGTGGCATTTGTGAGAGCTGTTCTTGTAAAATATTTAAATATTAATTTCAAATAAGCAACAATTTCTATTAAATGTTAATAAAAGGTTGTAAGTGAAGTCTGGTTTATTATTCTATATATGACTGCACCAAAACTAAAGCTAGTGTTGATCCAAGTAGACTGCAGAATTGAGAGTTACAAATGTAGTGTTTAATTTGTAGCGGGACAAAATAGAGACCGTGTCCTGGACACCCTTTGGACGGCACCGTGTACCGCCTTGCCCAGGCGTTGTCATAGTTACAGATTATGTGTCGCGCACAAGTCTTTGATGTCCATGCTGCCCTTCCACTGTCGCTGTCATTCTAATAGTACTAATTACCTGTTGCATGTTGATATTTAACGGGAGCTCTGTCTATCCTAAGTGGTGATTATTAGTGAGAACTCAAACCTAAATCCCCTCAGGCGACTGCCCCATGACATCACATGGTATGCGAATTACTTTTCAAAGCGTCGTTTGAGAGGCAAGAACTTTCTAAATAGGAAGTGCGATCATCGCTTTCTTTATTTTGGTCCACGTTGAAAGTTTCAGGGCTAATATCTTAATCTTTTGGATGTAAAAAGGTAAGTTATTAGTGTTTCTTTTGCTTATCCGATTAATTATTTTGATTGCTTATTTTACTCAATACAGAATGCATGAACTTGCCTATGTGAACATTTTTATGGATCATATAGACGTAAGAAATTATACATATTTTCACATCCATCGGTTTAAAAATGGTATACACGGTGACAAGCACACACTAGTTTCGATTTTGTCAGAAAGGGCAACAAACATCTTGCACAAATTATAGTATTGTTTTCTTTTTTAGATTCTGACGGTTTTATACATAATTAATGCCTAATTAAATAAAGGTTAAATTAAACAAAATCCTACTGTTGCCATTTATGTTGGATATTCTCCTTCTAATGAGAACTAACCAAACTGACATTTCCTTCTAAATGGGATGCTACATTCTTTCTTGGTCTGGCTAGATGAGTAAAAGGCAGATGGACATCTTGGTCCCAAAGTGGAATACAGTGTTTTGTAATATGATAGGCTATCAGCTACCAACCCGGTCTCAGAGCATTTCTTATTATTCTGTATGTAAATCAGAGACACTCCATTTTGAATGATATGTTACGTTTCGTATGGTATGTATTAATTTGTGAATAATGTTACCCACATTTGTCAACACCTACAGAGCATGTCATGTTATTTTTCTACCTCAACTAAAACTGCTACTGTACAGACCTCATGAGTTCAAGTCTGATCGGTCTTGATTTGAAGCCCATGATGCTGTCACCCACACCTAACGTTCGCCATTTCCACAGAAGCCCTATCCGCTATAACCACTTCCCCCCGCCCCAATTTGTTGTGGTTAACTGTAGCCCTGCTTTACAATGTAGTGAAAAACAGAGCAGCTCAGGGTGCAGATTAGCAATAGACTGACAGCAGCTCAAGGATGTTGCTCTCTAGAGCACAGACTGTAATACTTCTGTGTTTAGAAGATACAGGCAGCCTACCGACTGCTAATATTCAGTGTTCCCAAACCTGAAGAGAATTTCATTGAGTGGTTTTTATTCACAATGTCTAGACTGTAGTCTATGGTATGCAGGAATTAACATAGTTGTGAGGATTGTGTGCTTCGGTATTAAGATAAGCCATTATGTTTACATACTTCCCAGTACGTTAGCTAGGATGAAAGTCTCAGCTTATGAAAAAGGGAATTTATACCCAAAGGACTGCTGACACGTGATTCAAGACCAAACTTTTCTCATAGTGTTACTATTGAGTAACAACTATCTCCTTTCCTGTATTCTTTCACATAGATAAGAGACTTTCATCACAGAAAGAGTTCTGCTTTCATGCATTACTAGCCTACAACACACTACCAACATGACACACATCTCAAAAGCTGCTTTTAGACAGGCAGACCAATTCTGATATTTTTTCACTAATTGGTCTTTTGACAATTCAGATCAGCTCTGAAAAAGATCTGATGTGAAAAGATCTGATGTTATTGGTCGAAAAAACAATTAGTGGAAAAAAATATCAAAATTGGGCTGCCTGTTTAAAAGCAGTCAAACAATGACTTATGAGAGCGTATACATCCAAAAAGAAAACATTGATGCTCTCTGTAATCATCATGGTCTTCATGTACCCACTTTTCAAACAGATTTAAGGTTATATTCTAATGTCTTTCCTTTTTATTCTTCCCAGGAACCTGGGAACAAAACAGACCATTTACTGAGATATGAAAACTCCTAGACAGACCATTTACTGAGATATGAAAACTCCTAGACAGACCATTTACTGAGATATGAAAACTCCTAGACAGACCATTTACTGAGATATGAAAACTCCTAGACAGACCATTTACTGAGATATGAAAACTCCTAGACAGACCATTTACTGAGATATGAAAACTCCTAGACAGACCATTTACTGAGATATGAAAACTCCTAGACAGACCATTTACTGAGATATGAAAACTCCTAGACAGACCATTTACTGAGATATGAAAACTCTTAGACAGACCATTACTGAGATATGAAAACTCTTAGACAGTCTCTGTGGCCTCATCACTACTGACTTGTGGTGCCTGGTCTCATCGCTCACCATGACCCAAACCGGCCAGGCCGAGGAGTGAGACAGCCATGTCTGATTCTACCTTGTTCAGAGCCACCAGAATACTCTGCAGAAGTATATCTAGTGACATGGAGGAGTCTGAGGCCAAGGGCAGAGGAGGAGCTGTCCCCATGAGGAAGAGTTCAGACAGGAGGGGTTCTGACTGGGGAAGCATCGCCATGCTGGATAAGACCAAGGAATTCTTCCAGACCTGCGATGTGGAGGGCAAAGGCTTCATCACACGCACCGATATGAGGGTACGAGGAGGGGCGATGGGGGGGCTTGTTTTGCCTCAGTTTTACACTTCATCACACGCACCGATATGAGGGTACGAGGAGGGGGCGATGGGGGGGCTTGTTTTGCCTCAGTTTTACACTTGTTAGAAACTTAGATGTTATGGACATAGATGTCTATCTCATTGATGCAGCCATGCTTAGATAATTGTTTTGACAGAGGGACAATTATGGGAATTATGTCAAAACCCACTGGGCAAAAACTGATTGAATCAACGTTGTTTCCACGTCATTTCAACCCCAAAATTTAATTTGATGACGTTGAATCAATGTGGGAAAATAATTGGATTTGAAAAAAGTAATCAACAAAGGGAATTTCATATTTTTTTCACCTAGCCTTTGACCTTAATTCAATGACATAGTGACATTTTTTGTTGAATTCACATTAGTTGACAAATGTAAATCAAAACTAGACAAACAAGCAAGTTAATTTCAAGGGTTAAGGTACACACACACACACACACACACACACACACACACACACACACACACACACACACACACACACACACACACACACACACACACACACACACACAAATGATGCTGTCTCTCACAACCATGAGATAACCAGAGGACAGTGTGACATGCAGGAGGTGCTTTGTGCTATGGTTCTCTACCTCATTGACCATTCAGAGGTTTTCATATCGAGAACCTCTCCACCTGCTCACTGAAGCAGCCACTCAATAGCACGGCACCTTTGATCACTGTGTCCAGGAACACTGGATGGATTTCCATCAGAAACAGGTGCATGCACACACTTACACACACAATTTTTGTATTTCACTCAAGCGCTGTTTTGAATTGAACAAGAGACGGCTTTTGTTGTTGTCCGGGCTTAGAGGGGATAGTGTTTTGTACATTTATATAGTTCATACAAAATGCTTAAAAGGCTAACAGAAGAATCACCTGGAAAATGGTGATGTTGACATGTGCATTATCTAAGGATAATGTAACATGTAATTGCCTATTAATGAATACAATCATATGGCCTATACCTTCCGTGCCAATATTCTCCCGTCCCTTTTTGCAATCAGGTCTAGCATTGACCACACCACTGGCACTGACAAGATGAAATCCACAATCAGGTCTAGCATTGACCACACCACTGGCACTGACAAGATGAAATCCACAGTCAGGTCTAGCATTGACCACACCACTGGCACTGACAAGATGAAATCCACAATCAGGTCTAGCATTGACCACACCACTGGCACTGACAAGATGAAATCCACAATAATGGTGTAAACTCAGTTAATCACTCCCATTTTCTATTCAATGTCTTTCTTTCGCGTGTTTTCCTTGATACATTTCTATTCAAAGAGGCAGGACAAGGTCCAGGGTGACAGATATTACAGCTGTAGTAGATGCACATCCAATGCTACTGACTTGAATGTCTTTCTCTTTGGAGTGAAGCAGGAGAGGACAGTTGGGCTTGAGTTGTGTTACATCTCTTAGCAGAAGAAACAATCTATTTCTTGTGTTTGTGCATGTGCATCTGCGTGTGTGCATGTGCATGTGCATCTGCGTGTGTGTGCGTGTGTGTGCGTGTGTGTGCGTGTGCGTGCGTGTGCGCGTGTGTGTGCGTGTCTGTGTTCCACAGAGGCTTCACAGAGAACTACCCCTCACTGCTGAAGAACTGGATAATGTCTTTGACTCCCTGAACACTGACCAGAACGGCTACCTCACCCTCGAAGTGTTCTCATCAGGATTCAGTGAGTTCCCTATTTTTCTCTTTATCTCCCTACATTCAATTTCAATTCAATTCAATATGACTTTATTCATCCCCAAGGGACAATCTGCTGTATGTTTCATGGTTTACTCTTGGTTCAATAACTTATGTTTCGAGATCAATGGAGTGAGGGACCACATTCAAACGTGACAAAGATAAGGTATAGATTAATTTATCTCCTAGCTGGCAGGGAGTAGATGCTCACCCAGGTAAGGATAGGTTGTACTCTGTATAAAATGCACTTACAAACTTAAACTTGAGTTCTCTTTTCACAACCATCAGAAACTTGATAATTGTGAGTGCAGGGCACTTTCAAAATTGAAACACCCTCTGATTTGTAATTCAAACTGATGTTACGACATCTTGCTGGTGATGCTTATGCTTCCTGCTCTGTCCCCAGGTCAGTTCCTGCACAGCCGGAGGATCTCTGTAGCCGAGGACGCAGCACCCGCCCTCCCCACTTCTAGGAAGCCCTCAGAAGCCCTGTACCAGAGCCAATGGGATGAGAGGTTGACTGGAGGGTGGGAGGATGAGGAGGAGAGTCACTTCTGTATGCTGCTGGAGAGCCTAGGGGCCAGCAACGTGTTCCAGGAGTGGGTGGAGTTAACCGCACCTCACATTATTACTTACTTTATTACTATACAATATTACATATGCAACATTACAATATTGCACCTTGTATGTATTCCCCAAATATCTTTGTTTGGGGTTGTTGCCTCATCTTGGAAAGTGTGGGGTTGAACTTTCAACTTACCCCTCTACGCTTTTGGACCCCTGTGTCTTTACAGTGATTCCAATGGTTTCTGATATAGTGGAGGTCAACCGGTAAGTTGAATGTGACCGGTCCCTGTAGTTTTATCAGAACTCTACCCTCTGTCTTTGTCTCTCTCCCCCTCCTCCAGTCCAGGCGAGGTGCGCAGCTTGTGGGCCCAGCTGAGGAGGGACGAGCCTCACCTCCTGTCAAACTTTGAGGAATTCCTGGCCAGAGTCACCTTCCAGATCAAAGAGGCCAAAGAGGAGAGGAGGGAGATGGAGAGCGCCCTCCAGAGGTTGGAGACCACAAGTACCTCCTCTCTTTGTTGTCACTGCTACTCCCTGGGCCAGTTTACCGGACACAGATTAAGCCTAGTCCCAGACTACAAAGCATTGCCAAGGGAGAATCTCTTTTGAAAGTGCTTTTTAGTCCAGGACAAAACTTGATCTGTGTCTGAGAAACTGTCCCTTTGGCATTTAGGTATGATTATGTGATCATTATGTGTGATATCTTCACTGTGACTGTTTAGTGGACTGCAACCACAGCCATTTAAACCACAATACTAACAGCTTGCAGCTTTGTAAATGCATGTCCAGTATGTCTTCGGCTTCTCGATTGCAGCTCATCAGAGTGTAATTATTCAGTTCAAACAGCAGTCATTGATTCATAGAACTGACAATAGCTTGTTCAGTTCCAACCCATGTGATAGATCTATGGTCTATTTTGCTATAGAGGTCTGTTTGTGTACCAGATTGTAGAACAAATAACGTTTGATTCAGGATTCTATCCCATTGAAAGTCGTCCTTTTACATGCAAGTAGTTAACAGCTTCAAAAGGTTGATACAGGCCTTCAGTGAATGAACACAGCGAGGTTCTATCAAGTCAACTACTCCAGACATAAATTCCATATTACTCGTTGAACCTGTTTTTTTTTTCATATTTAAAAAAATATATTTCAACTTTATTTAACCAGGTAGACTAGTTGAGAACAAGTTTTCATTTACAACTGTGACCTGGCCAAGATAAAGCAAAGCAGTTCGACACAAACAACAACACAGATTTACACATGGAATAAACAAACATACAGTCAATAACACAATAGGAAAAAAGTATATATACAGTGTGTGCAACTGAGGTAAGAAAAGGGAGGTAAGGCAATAAAATAGGCCATAGTGGCGAGGTAATTACGATGTAGCAATTAAACACTGGAGTGGTAGATGTGAAGAAGATGAATGTGCAAGTAGAGATACTGGGGTTGCAAAGGAGCAAATAAATACCGTATGGGTTGAGGTAGTTGGATGGGCTATTAC
Organism: Oncorhynchus kisutch; assembly: GCF_002021735.2. NCBI lineage: Eukaryota > Metazoa > Chordata > Actinopteri > Salmoniformes > Salmonidae > Oncorhynchus > Oncorhynchus kisutch. Next base: position 2,892 of record NW_022262603.1, on the reverse strand, counting down.
AGATGGGCTATGTACAGGTGCTGTGAGCTGCTCTGACAGCTTGGTGCTTGAAGTTAGTGAGGGAGATGAGTGTCCAGCTTCAGTGATTTTTGCAGTTCGTTCCAGTCATTGGCAGCAGAGAACTGGAAGGAAAGGCGGACAAAGAAGGAATTGGCTTGGGGGGTGACCAGTGAGATAATACCTGCTGGAGCGCGTGCTGCGGGTGGGTGCTGCTATGGTGACCAGTGAACTGAGATAAGGCAGGGCTTTACTTAGTAAAGACTTGTAGATGACCTGGAGCCAGTGGTTGGTGACGAGTATGAAGCGAGGGCCACGAGTATGAAGGGAGGGCCAGCCAACGAGAGCATACAGTCGCAGTGGGGGGTAGTATATGGGGCTTTGGTGACAAAACCGATGGCACTGTGATAGACTGCAACCAATTTGTTGAGTAAAGTGTTGGAGGCTATTTTGTAAATTACATCGCCAAAGTCGAGGATCGGTAGGATAGTCAGTTTTACGAGGGTATGTTTGGCAGCATGAGCAAAGGATGCTTTCTTGGCAAATTAGGAAGCCGATTCTAAATTTAATTCTGGATTGGAGATGCTTAATGTGGGTCTGGAAGGAGAGTTTACAGTCTAACCAGACCACCTAGGTATTTGTAGTTGTCCACTATTCTAGGTCATAACCATCCAGAGTAATGATGTTGGACAGGCGGGCAGGTGCGGGCAGCGAATCGTTGAAGAGCATGCATTTAGTTTTACTTGCATTTAAGAGCAGTTAGAGACCCACGGAAGGAGTGTTGTATGGCATAGAAGCTCGTCTGGAGGTTAGTTAGCACAGTGTCCAAGAAGGGCCAGAAGTATACAGAATGGTGTCATCTGCGTAGGGGTGGATCAGAGAATCATCAGCAGCAAGAGCGACATCATTGATGTATACAGAGAAGAGTCGGCCCGAGAATTGAACCCTGTGGCACCCCCATAGAGATTGCCAGAGGTCCAGACAACAGGACCTCCGATTTGACACACTGAACTCTATCAGGGAAGTAGTTGGTGAACCAGGCGAGGCAGTCATTTGAGAAACCATGTCTGTTGAGTCTGCCGATAAGAATGTGGTGATTGAAAGCCTTGGCCAGGTCGATGAATACGGCTGCACAGTATTGTCTCTTATTGATGGCAGTTATATCATTTAGGACCTTGAGCGTGGCTGAGGTGCACCCATGACCAGCTCGGAAGCCAGATTGCATAGCGGAGAATATGGGATTGATGGTGGGATTCGAAATGGTCGGTGATCTGTTTGTTAACTTGGCTTTCGAAGACCTTAGAAAGGCAGGGTAGGATAGATATAGGTCTGTAGCAGTTTGGGTCTAGAGTGTCTCCCCCTTTGAAGAGGGGGATGACCGCAGCAGCTTTCCAATCTTTGGGAATCTCAGACGATATGAAAGAGAGGTTGAACAGGCTAGTAGTAGGGGTTGCAACAATTTCGGCAGATCATTTTAGAAAGAGGGTCAAATCAAATCACATTTTATTTGTCCATACACATGGTTAGCAGATGTAATGCGAGTGTAGCGAAATACTTGTGCTTCTAGTTCTACCATGCGGTAATATCTAACAAGTAATCTAACCTAACAATTTCACAACAACTACCTTATACACACAAGTGTAAAGGATGAAAAGATGTACATACAAATATAGAAGTGATTGCCGAACATGCATATGCAAGATGCAGTAGATGGTATAGAGTACAGTATATATATATGAGATGTAGGGGTATGTAAACAGAATATAAAGTGGCATTGTTTAAAGTGGCTAGTGATACATTTATTACATACATTTTTCCATTATTAAAGTGGCCAGAGATGAGTCAGTATGTTGGCAGCAGCCCCTCAATGTTAGTGGTGGCTGGTTTAACAGTCTGATGGCCTTGAGATAGCTGTTTTTCAGTCTCTCGGTCCCAGCTTTGAGGCACCTGCACTGACCTCTCCTTCTGGATGATAGCGGGGTGAACAGGCAGTGGCTCGGGTGGTTGAGGTCCTTGATGACCTTTTTGGCCTTCCTGTGACATCGGGTGGTGTAGGTGTCCTGGAGGGCAGGTAGTTTGCCCCCCGGTGATGCGTTGTGCAGACCTCACTACCCTCTGGAGAGCCTTACAGTTGTGGGCGGAGCAGTTGCCGTACCAGGCGGTGATACAGCCTGACAGGATGCTCTCAATTGTGCATCTGTAAAAGTTTGTGTTTTTGGTGTAAAGACAAAATTTCTTCAGCCTCCTGATGTTGAAGAAACACTGTTGTGCCTTTTTCACCATGCTGTCTGTGTGGGTGGACCATTTCAGTTCGTCCGTGATGTGTACGCCGAGGACCTTAGAACTTTCCACCCTCTCCACTACTGTCCCGTCGATGTGGATATGGGGCTGCTCCCTCTGCTGTTTCCTGAAGTCCACGATAATCTCCTTTGTTTTGTTGACATTGAGTGTGAGGTTATTTTCCTGACACCACACTCCGAGGGCCCTCACCTCCTCCCTGTAGGCCGTCTCGTCGTTGTTGATAATCAAGCCTACCACTGTAGTGTCGTCTGCAAACTTGATGATTGAGTTGGAGGTGTGCATAGCCACGCAGTCGTGGGTGAACAGGGAGTACAGGAGAGGGCTAAGAACGCACCCTTGTGGGGGCCCCAGTGTTGAGGATCAGCGAGGTGGAGATGTTACCTACCCTCACCACCTGGGGCAGCCTGTCAGGAAGTCCAGGACCAAGTTGCACAGGGCCAGATTCTCTAGCCCGGCTGATTTGTAGGGGTCCAGATTTTGGCAGCTCTTTCAGAACATCAGCTATCTGGATTTGGGGAGGAGAAATGGGGGAGGCTTGGGCGAGTTGCTGTGGGGGGGTGCAGGGCAGTTGACTGGGATAGGGGTAGCCAGGGT
>NW_022262602.1:0-38470 GCF_002021735.2 Oncorhynchus kisutch | reverse complement strand
TTGCAGTATTCTAGTAGGGCAAAGGCTCAAACACAGATCTCAGTAGAGATTGGAAGTAGTTGTTTTCACTTCAGAATAAGAGCTTGGGGAGTCTGAAGTGTATGGGTGTTCACTGTGTTGGAAGTAGTTGTTTTCACTTCAGAATAAGAGCTTTGGGAGTCTGAAGTGTATGGGTGTTCACTCTGTGTTGGAAGTAGTTGTTTTCACTTCAGAATAAGAGCTTGGGGAGTCTGAAGTGTATGGGTGTTCACTGTGTGTGGAAGTAGTTGTTTTCACTTCAGAATAAGAGCTTTGGGAGTCTGAAGTGTATGGGTGTTCACTCTTCGTTGGAAGTAAATGTATAATTGGGGGGAAACTAGTTGAAATCATTAAATGAAATACCATGAGACATGAGACAGTGTTCAACCTCCTCTAATCCCACACAGTACAGTTCACAACTACACGTGTTGTCCCTCAGTGTTTGACATTAGCTAGTCTAAACTTCTAGTGACAAGACAACGCCCCTGTCTTACCACTTAGTGCAAACACATCTGATTCATTCATGGGAGACCAAAGATGACGCTCTGTAGAATGATAATGTGGGTTTTGGTTAGTCGACGACCGCGTCACAACCTACATGAGCATCGGGAGGATTATCATACCAACACCAATGTGTGTGTCCCAAATGGCACCCTATTCCCTACTTAGTGCACTACTTTAAAACGTAATAAACTGGTAGTGGCACTATGCAGGGAATAAGGTGCCATTTGGGACACATGTTAGAATGCTGTGTGGAGCGACGGCTGCCACCTGCATGACAATTCCTAAACCAAGATGCAGCATCACAACACATTAGACTGATGCAGGTCACCCACCTCTCCAGGCAATGAAGCTTGTTGTTTTGATGTTGTTTAATTCATGCTAGGTGTGTGTGTGTGTGTGTGTGTGTGTGTGTGTGTGTGTGTGTGTGTGTACAGCAGTGTGGTGTCTGGGCTGTGACGTACTGTAGAGTGATGTATTAGTTGGGGTCTTAGAGTGACAGGTTAAAGCTCCTGTATAATGGAGGTTTGGTAAGAACAACCCACCTCCACTCAACACTCACTAAGCAGGGCAACACTCAACACTGGAGGTACAGGGCAACACTCAGCACTGTGGAGGAACAGGTCAGGGCTCCACTCAACACTGTGTGGAGGTACAGGTCAGGGCTCCACTCAACACTGTGGAGGTACAGGTCAGCGCTACACTCAACACTGTGGAGGTACAGGTCAGGGCTACACTCAACACTGTGTGGAGGTACAGGTCAGGGCTCCACTCAACACTGTGTGGAGGTACAGGTCAGGGCTCCACTCAACACTGTGTGGAGGTACAGGTCAGGGCTCCACTCAACACTGTGTGGAGATACAGGTCAGGGCTACACTCAACACTGTGTGGAGATACAGGTCAGGGCTACACTCAACACTGTGTGGAGGTACAGGTCAGGGCTCCACTCAGCACTGTGTTGAGGTAGGTACATGGCTGACTCTGTTCATCCAGGTGTTAACAGGTTCATTATAAAGCTCTGCTTGTCTCTCAGGTGAATGTTGTCGTTGTGGTAGCAGGGTTGGGCTCAATTCAAATTGAAGCCAGACAATTCAGGAAGATTAATTAAACATTTTGAAATAAGTAGCTTCTACTTTTCAGTTTAGTGAGAAGTCATTGAAAATAAATGCAATTTGTTTTGATTTATTTTATTGTAATTTTGTAATGAGGATGAGGGTGATGATGGTGACTGATGATGCTCTTCTCAACTCTCTCCAGCTCTACAACCAAAGACACGTCCCCTCTGCCCCAGCTGGACGTCAGCAGCCTGTCCACCCCTCGCAAGCTGATGGACTCCTCCCAGTTCAGCACCCCAGGGACCACCAGCAGTAAGTAGCCTTGGTAGTCCAACACACATCCATTATGCATGTCTGCTTGGCTGAATACAGCAGTACTAAATGAGGGCCTGCACACTATACCAACCTAATAAAAGGAAGGTTGACCTTACTTCATTAACACCAGTAGAATGGTTTTAGGAATACTACTGGACAAGAGAGGGAGAGGGGGTCATGGAGGAGGGAGACGAGGAAGGGACGGGGACAGAGAGAGTGAGGGACGGGGACAGAGAGAGTGAGGGACGGGGACAGAGAGAGTGAGGGACGGGGACAGAGAGAGTGAGGGACGGGGACAGAGAGAGGGAGGGACGGGGACAGAGGGAGGACGGGACGAAGACGGAGGGAGGGAGGGACGGGACAGAGAGAGGAAGGGACGGGGACAGAGGGAGGAAGGACGGGGACAGAGGGAGGAAGGGACGGGGACAGAGGGAGGAAGGGGCGGGGACAGAGGGAGAAGGGGCGGGGACAGAGGGAGGAAGGGGCGGGGACAGAGGGAGGAAGGGGCGGGGACCGAGGGAGGAAGGGGCGGGGACAGAGGGAGGAAGGGGGGGGACAGCGGGAGGAAGGGGCGGGGACAGAGGGAGGAAGGGACGGGGACGGAGGGAGGGAGGGACGGAGGGAGGGAGGGAGGGACGGAGGGAGGGAGGGAGGGATGGACGGACGGGGACGGAGGGAGGGAGGGACGGACGGAGACGGAGAGCCAGTGAGATAATGTGGGTAAGAAACTGGAGAGAACTGGATATTGAGTGGAGAAGAGAAAGGGAGAGGAGTTGAGATGGATAGATAGAAAAGAGAACATAGTGTAGATGGAGAGAGATACTGTAGAGACCTGATGAGAACTATTGGACATAGTTGTCTCCTGGATAGCACAGTGGTAGAGTTGTCAGGTTAGTGTTCAACTGTCGCTCCATTCTGCCGATGCTCCCAGTGATAATGAAATCATTAGCAGGGATCTGTACTGCTGCAGTTATTACATCCATTAGCATGTCATTAGGGGTGTGTAACAGAGAACGCTGCAGGCTCAACACAACCTCGTACATAACACTGCCTCTCACACACACTCCACTGATGGCATTCACACGCCAGCAAGCACTAACGCATGATGACACGCACACCTTCTCCCCTCTTCCATCTATGCCTCGTATTTCCTCCCCCTTGCAGCACAGTACATACATCACGGGATTATTAGGCCATTATCATATTAGTACATACTGTCCATCACAGCATTATTAGACCATTATCATAATACATACATCACAGCATTATCAGTCCATTATCATACTAGTACATGCAGCACATCATTACTAGACCACTGTCATATTAGTACATACTGTCCATCACAGCATTATTAGACCATTATCATAATAATACATACATCACAGCATTATCAGTCCATTATCATACTAGTACATACATCACGGGATTATTAGGCCATTATCATATTAGTACATACTGTCCATCACAACATTATTAGACCATTATCATAATAATACATGCATCACAGCATTATCAGTCCATTATCATACTAGTACATACATCACATTATTACTAGGCCATTATCATAATAGTACATACTGTACATCACAGCATTACTAGACCATTTTCATAATAGTACATATTGTATCTCACAGCATTATCAGTCCATTATCATGCTAGTACATACATCACATTGGAGCATTATCATACTAGTGCATACATCAAAGCATTATCAGGGCATTATCGTACTAGTACGTGCATCGGGGCATTATTAGGACATTATCATACTAGTGCATACATCACAGCATTATTAGGACATTGTCGTACTCATTTAAACATCACATCATTATTACGACATTATCATACTAGTACATACATCCCAGCATTATTAGGACATTATCATACTCGTTCATACATCACATCATTATTAGGACATTATCATACTAGTACATACATCCCCACATTATTAGGGCATTATCATACTCGTTCATACATCACAGCATTATTAGGGCGTTATCATACAAGTACATACATTTTCATAACATCATAATCCGCTGCCACCCCTCCATATCTCCCATTAGTCACCATGTATTCCTGTCAGCACAGTGGGGTGGATAACATTCATTATGCTCATAAGCCACAGTGGAACAGTTACCTACAGCGTCTACAAATTCAATGTAAATAAGAATTTGTTGTTAACTGACTTGCCTAGTTAAATAAAGGTAAAATAAAAAGAAAAGCTTCTCTCTGGTCTAGTTATTTTTGCTTGAGATCTTGGTAATCTCTCTCTCTCTCTGCAACTTTCTCCCAGGCCCTACCCACCCATCCACTCAACCCATCCTAACACGTTTGTTTGAATGCAAGCCTAAACCCTCCTTCCCTGTCAGGTCAGGTGTGCCCCGGTACCTGGTCAGCTAGCCACCCTACTGCTAACTGCAGGTGTACTGTTACAGCTCCATAGCCCCTCCTGTGTACCTCTGTCCCTATGCCATTACCAGACCCCCACTCTTCCTCTCCCCACTAACCTCTGTCCCTATGCCATTACCAGACCCCCACTCTTCCTCTCCCACTAACCTCTGTCCCTATGCCATTACCAGACCCCCACTCTTCCTCTCCCCCACTAACCTCTGTCCCTATGCCATTACCAGACCCCCACTCTTCCTCTCCCCACTAACCTCTGCCCCTATGCCATTACCAGACCCCCACTCTTCCTCTCCCCACTAACCTCTATCCTTTTGCCAGCCACACCTCCAATACAGTCGCAATGCCAGCCTTAGAAACCCCTAACCCCTTCCCTTACCCCTGTCCTTCTGCCAATCTTCCCTCTACCAACCCCCTGTCTCCTCCTCTGAGCCTACCATCCCCTGTCCTCCTCTGAGCCTACCATCCCCTGTCTCCTCCTCTGAGCCTACCATCCCCCTGTCTCCTCCTCTGAGCCTACCATCCCCCTGTCTCCTCCTCTGAGCCTACCATCCCCCTGTCTCCTCCTCTGAGCCTACCATCCCCCTGTCTCCTCCTCTGAGCCTACCATCCCCCTGTCTCCTCCTCTGAGCCTACCATCCCCCTGTCTCCTCCTCTGAGCCTACCATCCCCCTGTCTCCTCCTCTGAGCCTACCATCCCCCTGTCTCCTCCTCTGAGCCTACCATCCCACTGATGACTCTCTCCCCTATAATTGCTGCTGTTTGTTGATGGAGTCAGTTGAACTAACTCAGGTAGAGAGAGAGAGAGAAGCCTCTTAATTCACACCCAGGGCCTAAGTCATTTCCCTGCGCTAACTGCACTTCCCTCTCGCATTATTACGGCAAAACGCAAGCAATTAGCCGCCGCCGCCGCGTGCTAAGTGCCATGTGCCGCGATGACGACAGCATAACTCTCCAGCTTCTGTCGACAACGCTGCTTCGTCTAATGGCCTCAGCGCACATCATTTAGTAGCTGGTAATTGTAGTGATTATGACGTGATAAAAGTACAGTCGCTGGCAGGAGAAATAAAGTCTATTAACGTCACATAAACATTAACTCTCTTAACGTACCCCGCTTACAACGCTTCGAAGGGGAAACGGAGGCTGTATCATCAGACTGGAATTAAAACGTAGCCCTGCTGTTACTCTCAATTTAGCGAGAGGGGGGTTGAGGTGCTGAACAGTGAGGTGAAGAGGTGTTGTGGGGATGTTTTCATTTGATCCAAACACTCACAAGTTTGTGATGATGAGGAAGAGGTGCTCGCCTAGTGGTGAGTGGTGAGATGTACAGGGTTGTTATGGCGATGATAATACTGTATAGCATTGAGAGGAAAGATGACAGTAGGACTTGGATGATGTTTATGAAGATGGATGATGATGGTTACAACTATACAACTCATTCTTTCTTGTGTCTCTAGAAAGTTTCATGAGTATGTCAAATAGTACCACATCCTGTAGCTCTAGTATCAATTCAATTCAAGGGCTTTATTGGCATGGGAAACATGTGTTAACATTGCCAAAGCAAGTGAGGTAGATAATATACATAAGTGAAATAAACAATACAAGTTAACAGTAAACATTACACATACAGAAGTTTCAAAACAATGAAGTCATTACAAATGTCATATTATATATATATATACAGTGTTGTAACAATGTACAAATGGTTAAAGTACGCAAGGGAAAATAAATAAGCATAAATATGGGGTGTATTTACAATGGTGTTTGTTCTTCACTGGTTGCCCTTTTCTTGTGGCAACAGGTCACAAATCTTGCTGCTGTGATGGCACACTGTGGCATTTCACCCAGTAGATATGGGAGTTTATCAAAATTAGATTTGTATTCAAATTCTTTGTGGATCTGTGTAATCTGAGGGAAATATGTCTCTCTAATATGGTCATACATTGGGCAGGAGGTTAGGAAGTGCAGCTCAGTTTCCACCTCATTTTGTGGGCAGTGGGCACATAGCCTGTCTTCTCTTGAGAGCCATGTCTGCCTACGGCGGCCTTTCTCAATAGCAAGGCTATGCTCTGTACAAGGCTATGAGTCTGTACATAGTTAAATCTTTCCTTAAGTTTGGGTCAGTCACAGTGGTCAGGTATTCTGCCACTGTGCACTCTCTGTGTAGGGCCAAATAGCATTCTAGTTTGCTCAGTTTTTTTGTTAATTATTTCCAATGTGTCAAGTAATTATCTTTTTGTTTTCAGTGATTTGGTTGGATCTAATTGTGCTGCTGTCCTGGGGCTCTGTGGGGTGTGTTTGTATCTCCCTCTCCCTCTGTCACTTCCCATGTTTTCTATCTATCTATCTATCTATCTATCTATCTATCTATCTATCTATCTATCTATCTATCTATCTATCTATCTATCTATCTATCTATCTATCTATCTATCTATCTATCTATCTATCTATCTATCTATCTATCTATCTATCTATCTATCTATCTATCTATCTATCTATCTATCTATCTATCTATCTATCTATCTATCTATCTATCTATCTATCTATCTATCTATCTATCTATCTATCTATCTATCTATCTATCTATCTATCTATCTATCTATCTATCTATCTATCTATCTATCTATCTATCTATCTATCTATCTATCTATCTATCTATCTATCTATCTATCTATCTATCTATCTATCTATCTATCTATCTCTTCTCTCACTTCTCTCACACTCTGCGTCACTCCCTCTTTCAGTGCGTGAGCTGCAGGCGCACCACGAGGCCCGCGAGGACCCTGACGTGCACCCGGAGGAGAACACCCAAGAGTTCATGGGCGTCCTCATCAAAGGCCTGGCCAAGCTCAAGAAGATCCCTGAGGCTGTCAAGGCCATCATGGAGCGCCTGGAGCCTGAGCTGAAGCAGATACTGAAGAGATCCACTACCCAGATAGCTGATCACGCCTACCAGAGAGGAGAGAACCTATCCACAGAGAGCCAGCCCAGGTAGGGAGGGGTGGAGGGAAGGCTGGGAGGGAAGGTGGGGTGGAGGGGTGCAGGTAAAGATGCAGGTAGGGGTGGAGGAGGAGGGAAGGCAGGATGCAGGTAAAGATGCAGGTGGAGGAGGAGGGAAGGCAGGATGCAGGTAAAGATGCAGGTGGAGGAGGAGGGAAGGCAGGATGCAGGTAAAGATGCAGGTGGAGGAGGAGGGAAGGCAGGATGCAGGTAAAGATGCAGGTGGAGGAGGAGGGAAGGCAGGATGCAGGTAAAGATGCAGGTGGAGGAGGAGGGAAGGCAGGATGCAGGTAAAGATGCAGATGCAGGTGGAGGAGGAGGGAAGGCAGGATGCAGGTAAAGCTGCAGGTAGGGAAAGATGGAGGTAGGGGTGGAGGGAAGGCAGGATGCAGGTAAAGATGCATGGTAGGGAAAGATGGAGGTAGGGGTGGAGGGAAGGCAGGATGCAGGTAAAGATGCAGGTAGGGAGAGATGGAGGTAGGGGAGGAGGGAAGGCAGGATGCAGGTAAAGATGCAGGTAGGGAGAGATGGAGGTAGGGGAGGAGGGAAGGCAGGATGCAGGTAGGGAGAGATGGAGGTAGGGGAGGAGGGAAGGCAGGATGCAGGTAAAGATGCAGGTAGGGAGAGATGGAGGTAGGGGAGGAGGGAAGGCAGGATGCAGGTAAAGATGCAGATGCAGGTGGAGGAGGAGGGAAGGCAGGATGCAGGTAAAGATGCAGGTAGGGAGAGATGGAGGTAGGGGAGGAGGGAAGGCAGGATGCAGGTAAGATGCAGATGCAGGTGGAGGAGGAGGGAAGGCAGGATGCAGGTAAAGATGCAGGTAGGGAGAGATGGAGGTAGGGGAGGAGGGAAGGCAGGATGCAGGTAAAGATGCAGATGCAGGTGGAGGAGGAGGGAAGGCAGGATGCAGGTAAAGATGCAGGTAGGGAGAGATGGAGGTAGGGGAGGAGGGAAGGCAGGATGCAGGTAAAGATGCAGATGCAGGTGGAGGAGGAGGGAAGGCAGGATGCAGGTAAAGATGCAGGTAGGGAGAGATGGAGGGTAGGGGAGGAGGGAAGGCAGGATGCAGGTAAAGATGCAGATGCAGGTGGAGGAGGAGGGAAGGCAGGATGCAGGTAAAGATGCAGATGCAGGTGGAGGAGGAGGGAAGGCAGGATGCAGGTAAAGATGCAGGTAGGGAAAGATGGAGGTAGGGGTGGAGGGAAGGCAGGATGCAGGTAAAGATGCAGGTAGGGAAAGATGGAGGTAGGGGTGGAGGGAAGGCAGGATGCAGGTAAAGATGCAGGTAGGGAAAGATGGAGGTAGGGGAGGAGGGAAGGCAGGATGCAGGTAAAGATGCAGGTAGGGAAAGATGGAGGAGGGAAGGCAGGATGCAGGTAAAGATGCAGGTAGGGAGAGATGGAGGTAGGGGTGGAGGAGGAGGGAAGGCAGGATGCAGGTAAAGATGCAGGTAGGGAAAGATGGAGGTAGGGGTGGAGGGAAGGCAGGATGCAGGTAAAGATGCAGGTAGGGAAAGATGGAGGTAGGGGTGGAGGGAAGGCAGGATGCAGGTAAAGATGCAGGTAGGGAAAGATGGAGGTAGGGGAGGAGGGAAGGCAGGATGCAGGTAAAGATGCAGGTAGGGAAAGATGGAGGAGGGAAGGCAGGATGCAGGTAAAGATGCAGGTAGGGAGAGATGGAGGTAGGGGTGGAGGAGGAGGGAGGGCAGGATGCAGGTAAAGATGCAGGTAGGGAGAGATGGAGGTAGGGGTGGAGGAGGAGGGAAGGCAGGATGCAGGTAAAGATGCAGGTAGGGAGAGATGGAGGTAGGGGTGGAGGGAAGGCAGGATGCAGGTAAAGATGCAGGTAGGGAGAGATGGAGGTAGGGGTGGAGGGAAGGCAGGATGCAGGTAGGGAGAGATGGAGGTAGGGGTGGAGGGAAGGCAGGATGCAGGTAAAGATGCAGGTAGGGAGAGATGGAGGTAGGGGAGGAGGGAAGGCAGGATGCAGGTAAAGATGCAGGTAGGGAGAGATGGAGGTAGGGGAGGAGGGAAGGCAGGATGCAGGTAAAGATGCAGGTAGGGAGAGATGGAGGTAGGGGTGGAGGGAAGGCAGGATGCAGGTAAAGATGCAGGTAGGGAGAGATGGAGGTAGGGGTGGAGGGAAGGCAGGATGCAGGTAAAGATGCAGGTAGGGAGAGATGGAGGTAGGGGTGGAGGGAAGGCAGGATGCAGGTAGGGAGAGATGGAGGTAGGGGTGGAGGGAAGGCAGGATGCAGGTAAAGATGCAGGTAGGGAGAGATGGAGGTAGGGGTGGAGGGAAGGCAGGATGCAGGTAGGGAGAGATGGAGGTAGGGGTGGAGGGAAGGCAGGATGCAGGTAAAGATGCAGGTAGGGAGAGATGGAGGTAGGGGAGGAGGGAAGGCAGGATGCAGGTAAAGATGCAGGTAGGGAGAGATGGAGGTAGGGGAGGAGGGAAGGCAGGATGCAGGTAAAGATGCAGGTAGGGAGAGATGGAGGTAGGGGTGGAGGGAAGGCAGGATGCAGGTAAAGATGCAGGTAGGGAGGGATGGAGGTAGGGGTGGAGGGAAGGCAGGATGCAGGTAAAGATGCAGGTAGGGAGGGATGGAGGTAGGGGTGGAGGGAAGGCAGGATGCAGGTAAAGATGCAGGTAGGGAGAGATGGAGGTAGGGGTGGAGGGAAGGCAGGATGCAGGTAGGGAGAGATGGAGGTAGGGGTGGAGGGAAGGCAGGATGCAGGTAAAGATGCAGGTAGGGAGAGATGGAGGTAGGGGTGGAGGGAAGGCAGGATGCAGGTAAAGATGCAGGTAGGGAGAGATGGAGGTAGGGGTGGAGGGTGGGATAGCAGACCAGCAGCCTTTCCTTCCTTGAAGTGACCACTAATCTCACATGACTGGATAGGTGAGAGCTATGAAGTGAAACCCTCGATTTTTACCTATCCAATCATGTGGAATTTGTGATTTCTTCAAGGAGGGAAGGATGCATTGTGGGTTTTCAAACGGGGCCTTTGGGTGTATAGTTTTGTCCAACTCACTGGCTAAGGTGAGGTAGGAACAGTGGAGGAGAGGTACTGTATGTGTCTGAGGTGAGGTAGGAACAGTGGAGGAGAGGTACTGTATGTGTCTGAGGAGAGGTACTGTATGTGTCTGAGGAGAGGTACTGTATGTGTCTGAGGAGAGGTACTGTATGTGTCTGAGGAGAGGTACTGTATGTGTCTGAGGAGAGGTACTGTATGTGTCTGAGGAGAGGTACTGTATGTGTCTGAGGAGAGGTACTGTATGTGTCTGAGGAGAGGTACTATATGGGTCTGAGGAGAGGTACTGTATGGGTCTGAGGTGAGGTAGGAACAGGGGAGGAGAGGTACTGTATGTGTGAGGAGAGGTACTGTATGTGTCTGAGGAGAGGTACTGTATGTGTGAGGAGAGGTACTGTATGGGTCTGTGTCTCCATCACTAATAAGCAAACAAACCATCAAGCAAGAAGAGACACGTTTCACTTGAATCCCGGGCTTTTCTTTCCAAGCTCTTTAGCTTTAGACAGAGTGAGTACGACAAGGGTGTTTTGGGAGCGAGTGAACTGCTAGAAAATGATTTTTGATTAGTCTCTATCCTCACCTCCCTCTCTCTCCGCATCTCATTGTGGAAACCCTAATAAAGAAAACAGTTAAGCACACCCTCTCCTCAGCCTCCCCTGTTCTCCATCTCCTCAGCCTCCCCTGTTCTCCATCTCCTCAGCCTCCCCTGTTCTCCATCTCCTCAGCCTCCCCTGTTCTCCATCTCCTCAGCCTCCCCTGTTCTCCATCTCCTCAGCCTCCCCTATTCTCCATCTCCTCAGCCTCCCCTGTTCTCCATCTCCTCAGCCTCCTCTGTTCACCATCTCCCCTGTTCTCCATCTCCTCTGTTCTCCATCTCCTCAGCCTCCACTGTTCTCCATCTCCTCAGCCTCCTCTGTTCTCCATCTCCTCAGCCTCCTCTGTTCTCCCTCTCCTCAGCCTCCTCTGTTCTCCCTCTCCTCAGCCTCCTCTGTTCTCCCTCTCCTCAGCCTCCCCTGTTCTCCCTCTCCTCAGCCTCCCCTGTTCTCCATCTCCTCAGCCTCCCCTGTTCTCCATCTCCTCAGCCTCCCCTGTTCTCCCTCTCCTCAGCCTCCTCTGTTCTCCCTCTCCTCAGCCTCCTTTGTTCTCCCTCTCCTCAGCCTCCTCTGTTCTCCCTCTCCTCAGCCTCCTCTGTTCTCCCTCTCCTCAGCCTCCTCTGTTCTCCCTCTCCTCAGCCTCCTCTGTTCTCCCTCTCCTCATCCTCCTCTGTTCTCCCTCTCCTCAGCCTCCTCTGTTCTCCCTCTCCTCAGCCTCCTCTGTTCTCCCTCTCCTCAGCCTCCTCTGTTCTCCCTCTCCTCCACCTCTATTGTACCCCATTGGATCAATTCCATCTGTTTCCCCACACGGTATTCATAACTCCCTCATTTAAGGAAATGGAGTAATCTAGAAAGACAAGACCCAGCCTCTGCTTTTTCCCTCAGCATTCATTCACTCCGCAGAGAAAAACCAGGAAAGCAAAAGCTCCTGGAAGAGAAGAGATATAATGACGGCACTTCAGAAAGCACTTACCTTCAGCTGAGATGAACACTTCTTTTTCTTGGCCTCCGTTTCTCTCGTTGTCTCCGTCTGTTTTCACCGTGTCTGTGTGTGTATCTTGTGCCCTCTAAACCGAGCCGTTGTCCATGTTTCAAGAGGTGGTCGTTGGTTCACCTGTCCTGAAGCATTGTGGCTACTGGGTTTAGGTTAGTGCTGAGGCCTTGGCTGCATTTCATTCCAGAAAGGTTATCTCCCTCTCCTCTTTCCTAGTTTCAAACTCCCCTTCACGGATCTGACACGAATGGATAGGTGAAGGCATTATGGAGGCAACTAGGTAGAGTTTTAACATCTACCCTGTTAGTCATTATGGAGGAAACTAGGTAGAGTTTTAACATCTACCCTGTTAGTCATTATGGAGGAAACTAGGTAGAGTTTTAACACCTACCCAGTTTGTCTATATGGAGGCAACTAGGTAGAGTTTTAACACCTACCCAGTTAGTCAATATGGAGGCAACTAGGTAGAGTTTTAACACCTACCCAGTTAGTCAATATGGAGGAAACTAGGTAGAGTTTTAACACCTACCCAGTTAGTCAATATGGAGGAAACTAGGTAGAGTTTTAACACCTACCCAGTTAGTCATTATGGAGGAAACTAGGTAGAGTTTTAACATCTACCCTGTTAGTCATTATGGAGGAAACTAGGTAGAGTTTTAACACCTACCCAGTTAGTCAATATGGAGGAAACTAGGTAGAGTTTTAACACCTACCCAGTTAGTCATTATGGAGGAAACTAGGTAGAGTTTTAACACCTACCCAGTTAGTCAACATGGAGGAAACTAGGTAGTTTTAACACCTACCCAGTTAGTCAATATGGAGGAAACTAGGTAGAGTTTTAACACCTACCCTGTTAGTCAACATGGAGGAAACTAGGTAGAGTTTTAACACCTACCCTTTTAGTCAACATGGAGGAAACTAGGTAGAGTTTTAACACCTACCCAGTTAGTCAATATGGAGGAAACTAGGTAGAGTTTTAACACCTACCCTGTTAGTCAACATGGAGGAAACTAGGTAGAGTTTTAACACCTACCCTTTTAGTCAACATGGAGGAAACTAGGTAGAGTTTTAACACCTACCCAGTTAGTCAATATGGAGGAAACTAGGTAGAGTTTTAACACCTACCCAGTTAGTCAATATGGAGGAAACTAGGTAGAGTTTTAACACCTACCCAGTTAGTCTCCGATCTGTTAAGGGGAGTGAACAAGGGCAAAAAGAAGGGGACAACTTTTTGGGACGCTATGCAACACCAGTGATAGTCAGACGTCTAGTCAGACAGCCAATCAGGTGTTAAACACAGTAGTGGCAGGACATTTGGGACAACACCTGCCAGACCATGAAGAAACAAACACACTGCTGCTTTAAACATAAACATGCCAAGATAGACACACACACACACACACACACACACACACACACACACACACACACACACACACACACACACAGTCCATTGATGTTGTAGCATTTAAAAGATAGAACAACAACACTTAGTCTGTCAGATGTTTGGTCAGGCCTTGGCTCCCACCGTGTGCTGAATCTCATCTGACTCCAATATAGGACAATGCAGTGCAGCTTGTTTTCAACCCCACCTTCTCCATATCCTTTTTACTTTACTGTGTGTATGTACGCACACACGCAAGTTCAAGCCGAGGCCCGTTGCTATGGAAACCTCTATATAAGTAGTGTAGCAAGGTGTTCTTTCTTGCGTAATGAGCAACACATAGATGGTGCTGTTCAGTAGATAATGCCCAGTGTATTACACAGCGTCTCTGAAGGGTTCCTGTTAAACATCCTCAGTGTGCAGTCCATTGATTTAAACACAGCATACAGATGTCCTGTGCTTTGTCTCTTCTAATCTAATAGAGGAATTTTGTTGACATGGTGATCGCTACTCAGATGGTGTCACAGACATATTGGATTGTCATATTGAAGATCTGTTGGTTTTTATCCTGGTTAGACTTGCAATGTTCTGACAACTTTCCCCAAATTCCCAGGTTTTCTAGAAATCCGGGTTCGAAGCCTGGGAATGTTGCTACCCTGGTACATACAGTATGTCTGATGATGCAACTAGCCATGTTATGGACTATGGCTGATCATATAGCCAGTTTATTTCATATGGCCAGTGTTGTGTGTGTGTCGGGGTGATGACCTGGCACAGTCACTTAGCTTGATGGTTCCTGTGAAGACACTACAGGCGACAATAAATAACATTCTCCTGGGTGAGTTAGGGTCCCAGCTAGCCCACCTGACACTGCATGCTAAACACACACACACACACACACACACACACACACACACACACACACACACACACACACACACACACACACACACACACACACACACACACACACACACACACATTCTCTTTCACTCAACACACACATATGTATTAACACACAGACTAATTCACACTTAAACACATACACACACACACCCTGAATGGGCGCTTGACCGCAGTGCGTGATCCCTCCTCGCTCCGGAGCCCCTCTTTCTGTCGTCCATCACCTGGGTGTCCGTGTCCTCCATCCTTCTGGGAAATGAGATCTATTAGAATGGCCTGCTGTGTGAGATAACGAGGGGAATGGGGCTCTCTCTCTCCTTCTCTGCTCTGGAAAACCAGAGATTCATCACATCGAATGAGGGATGAGGGAAGAGAACAGGTGAAAGGTCAGAACCTGGTGGGGGGGGCTGTGTGTGTGTGTATATGTGAGCAAGTGTGTGTGTGTGTGTGTGTGTGGAAGAGATCCCATTGTATCTCCTCACCACATAAGATGGACCCCTCATGCTCACTGAGGTATGTCTCATTGTGATTTGTCTCTGTCCCTAACCATTCATAACATACATCCTCCCTGTCTGCCTGTCCCTAACCATTCATAACATACATCCTCCCTGTCTCTGTCCCTAACCATTCATAACATACATCCTGTCTGTCCCTAACCATTCATAACATACATCCTGTCTGTCTCTGTCCCTAACCATTCATAACATACATCCTCCCTGTCTCTGTCCCTAACCATTCATAACATACATCCTCCCTGTCTGCCTGTCCCTAACCATTCATAACATACATCCTCCCTGTCTCTGTCCCTAACCATTCATAACATACATCCTGCCTGTCTCTGTCCCTAACCATTCATAACATACATCCTCCCTGTCTCTGTCCCTAACCATTCATAACATACATCCTCCCTGTCTCTGTCCCTAACCATTCATAACATACATCCTGTCTGTGTCTGTCCCTAACCATTCATAACATACATCCTGTCTGTCTCTGTCCCTAACCATTCATAACATACATCCTGTCTGTCTCTGTCCCTAACCATTCATAACATACATCCTGTCTGTCTCTGTCCCTAACCATTCATAACATACATCCTGTCTGTCTCTGTCCCTAACCATTCATAACATACATCCTGTCTGTCTCTGTCCCTAACCATTCATAACATACATCCTGTCTGTCTCTGTCCCTAACCATTCATAACATACATCCTGTCTGTCTCTGTCCCTAACCATTCATAACATACATCCTGTCTGTCTCTGTCCCTAACCATTCATAACATACATCCTGTCTGTCTCTGTCCCTAACCATTCATAACATACATCCTGTCTGTCTCTGTCCCTAACCATTCATAACATACATCCTGTCTGTCTCTGTCCCTAACCATTCATAACATACATCCTGTCTGTCTCTGTCCCTAACCATTCATAACATACATCCTGTCTGTCTCTGTCCCTAACCATTCATAACATACATCCTGTCTGTCTCTGTCCCTAACCATTCATAACATACATCCTGTCTGTCTCTGTCCCTAACCATTCATAACATACATCCTGTCTGTCTCTGTCCCTAACCATTCATAACATACATCCTGTCTGTCTGCCTGTCCCTAACCATTCATAACATACATCCTCCCTGTCTCTGTCCCTAACCATTCATAACATACATCCTGTCTGTCCCTAACCATTCATAACATACATCCTCCCTGTCTCTGTCCCTAACCATTCATAACATACATCCTCCCTGTCTCTGTCCCTAACCATTCATAACATACATCCTCCCTGTCTCTGTCCCTAACCATTCATAACATACATCCTGTCTGCCTGCCTGTCCCTAACCATTCATAACATACACCCTCTCTGTCTCTGTCCCTAACCATTCATAACATACATCCTGCCTGTCTCTGTCCCTAACCATTCATAACATACATCCTCCCTGTCTGTCTGTCCCTAACCATTCATAACATACATCCTGTCTGTCCCTAACCATTCATAACATACACCCTCTCTGTCTCTGTCCCTAACCATTCATAACATACATCCTCCCTGTCTCTGTCCCTAACCATTCATAACATACATCCTCCCTGTCTGTCTGTCCCTAACCATTCATAACATACATCCTGTCTGTCTGTCTGTCCCTAACCATTCATAACATACACCCTCTCTGTCTCTGTCCCTAACCTTTCATAACATACATCCTCCCTGTCTGTCTGTCCCTAACCATTCATAACATACATCCTGCCTGTCTGTCTGTCTGTCTGTCCCTAACCATTCATAACATACATCCTGCCTGTCTGTCTGCCTGTCTGTCTGTCTGTCTGTCTGTCTGTCTGTCTGTCTGTCTGTCTGTCTGTCTGTCTGTCTGTCTGTCTGTCTGTCTGTCCCTAACCATTCATAACATACATCCTGCCTGTCTGTCTGTCTGTCTGTCTGTCCCTAACCATTCATAACATACATCCTGCCTGTCTGTCTGTCTGTCCCTAACCATTCATAACATACATCCTGTCTGTCCCTAACCATTCATAACATACATTCTCCCTGTCTCTGTCCCTAACCATTCATAACATACATTCTCCCTGTCTCTGTCCCTAACCATTCATAACATACATCCTCCCTGTCTGCCTGTCCCTAACCATTCATAACATACATCCTCCCTGTCTGCCTGTCCCTAACCATTCATAACATACATCCTCCCTGTCTCTGTCCCTAACCATTCATAACATACATCCTCCCTGTCTCTGTCCCTAACCATTCATAACATACATCCTGTCTGTCCCTAACCATTCATAACATCCTCCCTCCCTGTCTACCAGTCTAGTGATGGACTACCAACCAAACACCCTCCATCCATCTCTCTCCTTCATTTTCCACCACCCAAATGTTTTCATGTAACATTGGTGTAAAGTTTAAAAAGGTAGGCAAAGACCCCGTGTCTCTCCCAAACTCTCAGTCATTCACTCACTAGTCATTCCACACAGTACCTCCTCTGGTGTATGTGTACCGTTCAGCCCCACCTTCCTCAGTAAATAAAGTCAGAAGTGTCCCCACATCCCTGAAAACAAAAGACCACCAGATGTGTGTGAGTCCTAGTGGAACCAGAGACTTTGACAGATGCTGCTAATTGTAGTCAGAGCCAGCTGCCTCTGTGTGACTGGGGAAGCACTCTGCCAGTACCTAGACTGTTCTTTTCAACCGCTCAGCCCAAACTACCTGGATGCGACTCCTTTTGCCTGCCGATTGAACTAGATTTATGAATGTTTATTAAGCTAATGAATTGTAATTGTTGCTGAGGCAGGTTGGTTAACGTCACATGTACAAAGCCTCATCTGGCCTGAGGAGACTCTAAACTGACAGCTAATGCCTGGCTCGGTGGGCTGACGGCTTGACTTCAGTACCTGTTTGGTCACTTGTCCTCTATAGGCTCTAGTGTTGTATATTTCAGGTCAGAATACACTATGCTTAGAGAGAATGTTTACATTGTTAAATACCTCTGATATGTAGAGTACCTTACTACAACGAAGTGCTCCACTCCTGTTGCAACAGATATATGCACTTATCAACCACAATTAAAAGAACACTTATTGAATGTTCCCTCCATTGGTCCTTGTGTGGACTGGTGGAGGCTGAAGAGCTGAAGTACTCTACTAACGAGCAGGTTCGAATCAGAAATATAAATTCATTATTTAGCTTTAGCATTGAGCTGAGGTCAGAATGGTTTTGACTGCTGTGCATTAGCTTGTCTGTTAGTAGTCAGTTATTGAATGAGAGTCAATGAGATTAGAGAGGAGCTTTTAGACCTGGAGGCTGACAGGAGTGGTGCTGCCATGGAGAGACCTCCTGATGGTCCACCATCAGTGGTCCAGGATCAGTTGTCTTTGCCTCTGTTCTAACTCTAAACCTGTGTGAGCCTCACAATACAACTGACCTGGGATGAATTGATAAGAACAGTTGGAATTGCTGTTTGAATATCAACCGTTCTCCCTTCCTTAATGTAATCACTCTAACACTGAGGTAAAACCCTAGGATGGAAGAAGGGATGCATTTGAAAGGAATTCAAACTGGGCCTTAGTACCTGCTGCATCTTAGGGCCCTGTTCCAATACTCTTCAACTGTATCATTCCTTTCCTCTCTTCCTTGAAGTCATTTCAGAAGGAAGGAAGAAGGCATTTGAAAGGAATTCAAACTGGGCCTTAGTACCTGCTGCATCTTAGGGCCCTGTTCCAATACTCTTCAACTGTATCATTCCTTTCCTCTCTTCCTAGAAGTCATTTCAGAAGGAAGGAAGGAGGCATCTTGAGTATTCTAGCAGGGCCAATGTTTTGTCTGTGTATCGCAGCTTCTTCACCTGTTGTCCCACCAGCCGTCCTCATCACAGCCTCTATCTCTGCTGCCCTCTGCAGGCTGCTGCTGGAACTGCTGGAGCTGCTGTTTGACAAGTTCAACGCGGTGGCTGCGGCCCACAGTGTGGTGCTGGCCCATCTGCAGCAGATCGTGGTGTCCCCCAACGGAGCCCAGGAGGGCATCAAGCTCTATGAGCTAGCCGACGTCTCTGCTAAGATCCAGACCGTGCTCCAGGTCAGTTCAAGTTTAAAATGTCAACTTTTGAGTCCATCACAGTCCCGAATCCCTGCACCACACACAAATAAAAAATATCTACAAAGATCCATCTGCCGTTCTGTGTATCCATAAAGATTCACGGATGATATTGCAGCAGATGATTTGCACACATGTGGTTAAACCTTTAGACTGTGAAAGCATAGATTAGGCTTCCATGAGCAGGAATGATCACACATGATGTTAACTAGGAGAGACAAGACTCACTGTTCTGACATCAACGACAATGACAAAAACAGATATAGCTTTACCTTGAGTGACGAAAATCTTTACTAATGCAGATTGACTATTTACTGTACACGTTCATTGTAGAAATCAATCTGTTTCTTCATATGCGGCCCGGGGGGGTATGACTGTGAAAGCATGTCGTATCCATAGCAGGAGGGATGTAGGCTAATTCCTTGAGAGAATGCTGTTACCTCTGTGTGTGTTGTGCATCCAGCTAGGAATCCTGGCAGTGTTTCACCCAACGTTTGTGCAGCCAGTCAATGTTGTCTTTCTTTTCAAAGAAGAGATTATTCTTGTGGAACGAGTGCTGAGAGTACACACGCGTGTATAAAAAAAAAAACACATTGAAAAACACACATATTCAAACAAGCACACACAAAAACTCTCTCCCCTAGTCTAGTCAGTGAGTGCTGGGGGTGCCTGCCTTACATGGGCGTTCCTCAGGGATCTGTCATAGGTCACTTCCAAACAGCTGCTCATCATCTCAGCCAATCAGACGGGAGCAGAGAGCAAACACAGTGCAGCCGACACGCACCAATTAAAGGACTGCAATTAAACCAGGCAATCAGGGGAAGTGCCTGTTCCTGTGTGTCACAACTAACATCAACCCCACTGTATATTTAGTATTTTTTTCGATTCCTAATCTGACACGATGATGAAATCCGTAGCGCTTGATTTCTTACGTCGTGTTCTAAGACGTAAGCCTGTGTGTAGGTGGACACATTTCAGAGTGTAGTGAAGTGTGGAAACGAGGGGAAGGATGAGAACGGCACACAGGTCTGATGATGAAACGGAGCAGCCAGAGGGGACGTTGGCTCGGGAACAGCCAGTTACGCTGGGGAAGCGTTCCAGTAAGGTGAAGCTAGCTGTCCCCTGTGGAGGGAGTCATTGTGAGGTGGAGCTCCAGGGTATTATCCCGGCACACATGTGAGTGATGGCTGGGCTCCAGCTTGAGCTCTGAGCATTAAAGAGTCGACAGTCAAACTACAGATGGAGGAGTGAGGATCCACATCATGGTTCTAGGACTGGTTTTCGAGATATGGTCTCTGACTGTTCTCTCCAGACCAGTCTGCTGTCATGTAGCTTGGTCTGTATGGATTAGGCTTCCAATGACACAAACCCATATAGCCTTACCGTTAGTGACCACAAGCTTTACTAATGTGGATTGACTACACGTTCATTGTAAAAATCTATCTGTTTTCTTTATATGCAGCCCAGGGCTGTAGGACTGGGAAAGCAGACAGAATGTCAGTGAGTCTTGCCTTTTGTAGTCAGCATAATACATTTTTTTAAATAATACGTTATTTTTTTGTTAAAAAAATAAATAAATAAATGTACACCCTTTTCTCCCCAATTTCGTGGTATCCAATTGCTAGTAGTTACTATCTTGTCTCATCGCTACAACTCCCGTACGGGCTCGGGAGAGACGAAAGTCAAAAGCCATGCGTCCTCCAAAACACAACCCAACCAAGCCGCACTCTCTGGTGGCACAGTTAGCACTGCGATGCAGTGTCCTAGACCACTGCGCCACCCTGGAGGCCCCAGGTTTATGTTTTTTTACATTTGTTTTTTGTACAGCAGATACAAACATACACATGCGAACAACAACTTAGAGACACAAAACTACTACATCTCATCTGCTCCCACCCCCATCCCTCGTGCCTGGCCACACCCCCATCCCTAGTGCCTGGCCACACCCCCATCCCTAGTGCCTGGCCACACCCCCATCCCTAGTGCCTGGTCACACCCCCATCCCTAGTGCCTGGTCACACCTCCATCCCTAGTGCCTGGTCACACCCCCATCCCTAGTGCCTGGCCACACCCCCATCCCTAGTGCCTGGTCACACCCCCATCCCTAGTGCCTGGTCACACCTCCATCCCTAGTGCCTGGTCACACCCCCATCCCTAGTGCCTGGCCACACCCCCATCCCTAGTGCCTGGTCACACCCCCATCCCTAGTGCCTGGTCACACCCCCATCCCTAGTGCCTGGTCACACCCCCATCCCTAGTGCCTGGTCACACCCCCATCCCTAGTGCCTGGCCACACCCCCATCCCTAGTGCCTGGCCACACCCCCATCCCTAGTGCCTGGTCACACCCCCATCCCTAGTGCCTGGTCACACCTCCATCCCTAGTGCCTGGTCACACCCCCATCCCTAGTGCCTGGCCACACCCCCATCCCTAGTGCCTGGTCACACCCCCATCCCTAGTGCCTGGTCACACCTCCATCCCTAGTGCCTGGTCACACCCCCATCCCTAGTGCCTGGTCACACCCCCATCCCTAGTGCCTGGTCACACCCCCATCCCTAGTGCCTGGTCACACCCCCATCCCTAGTGCCTGGTCACACCTCCATCCCTAGTGCCTGGTCACACCCCCATCCCTAGTGCCTGGTCACACCCCCATCCCTAGTGCCTGGTCACACCCCCATCCCTAGTGCCTGGTCACACCCCCATCCCTAGTGCCTGGTCACACCCCCATCCCTAGTGCCTGGTCACACCCCCATCCCTAGTGCCTGGTCACACCCCCATCCCTAGTGCCTGGTCACACCCCCATCCCTAGTGCCTGGTCACACCCCCATCCCTAGTGCCTGGTCACACCCCCATCCCTAGTGCCTGGTCACACCCCCATCCCTAGTGCCTGGTCACACCCCCATCCCTAGTGCCTGGTCACACCCCCATCCCTAGTGCCTGGTCACACCTCCATCCCTAGTGCCTGGCCACACCTCCATCCCTAGTGCCTGGTCACACCCCCATCCCTAGTGCCTGGTCACACCCCCATCCCTAGTGCCTGGTCACACCCCCATCCCTAGTGCCTGGTCACACCCCCATCCCTAGTGCCTGGTCACACCCCCATCCCTAGTGCCTGGTCACACCCCCATCCCTAGTGCCTGGCCACACCCACATCCCTAGTGCCTGGTCACACCCACATCCCTAGTGCCTGGTCCCACCCCCATCCCTAGTGCCTGGCCACACCCCCATCCCTAGTGCCTGGCCACACCCCCATCCCTAGTGCCTGCTCCCACCCCCATCCCTAGTGCCTGGTCACACCCCCATCCCTAGTGCCTGGTCACACCCCCATCCCTAGTGCCTGGCCACACCCCCATCCCTAGTGCCTGGCCACACCCCCATCCCTAGTGCCTGGTCACACCCCCAGCCCTAGTGCCTGGTCACACCCCCGTCCCTAGTGCCTGGTCACACCCCCGTCCCTAGTGCCTGGTCACACCCCCGTCCCTAGTGCCTGGTCACACCCCCATCCCTAGTGCCTGGTCACACCTCCATCCCTCGTGCCTTGTCACACCCCCATCCCTTGCGCCTGGCCACACCCCCATCCCTCGCGCCTGGCCACACCCCCATCCCTCGTGCCTGGTCACACCCCCATCCCTCGTGCCTGGTCACACCCCCAACCCTAGTGCCTGGTCACACCCCCATCCCTCGCGCCTGGCCACACCCCCAACCCTAGTGCCTGGTCACACCCCCATCCCTCGTGCCTGGTCACACCCCCAACCCTAGTGCCTGGTCACACCCCCATCCCTCGTGCCTGGTCACACCCCCATCCCTCGTGCCTGGTCACACCCCCATCCCTCGTGCCTGGTCACACCCCCATCCCTAGTGCCTGGTCACACCCCCATCCATAGTGCCTGCATTATTGTTTGTCACTTGGCCATAAATTACACCCATTAGTTTTTCTCGGTTTCCCAGGCTATTTCATTATTTTAATAATAAATCATGTTTCCATTGTGTTAATGATGGAGATGGATTTCCAGGTTTTTACTCTAAGTTTATTCCAGAAGAGTAATGAGAAGAGAATGGTCCAGGCCATTGGGTGTCTGACTGCACCCCATAAGCCAGGTCTTGAAATATGCAGACAGACAGATTAACATTGTTTACATTGTAACACTTCTGACAGACAACTTTGTAGCTCCGCCCATAACGTTTGGACAGCACAGCGTTCTCAGAAGGCATGGATTACTGAGTCATTGTTAGTTTTACACTTAAGACATGACTCTGTGAATTTTGTCTCTGGTTGAATAAATTCTATACATTGGTTTATACTGGATTAAGCTACATTTTCATGAACTGTTTCGCTAGTTTTGCTCCAACATTCCCTCCATCTTGTGGCAACATTACTCTCCTAGTCAGCATCGTGTGTGTGTTTGTTTGATTGTGTGTTTCAATGTGTTTTTTCTTTTGCTCGTGCGGCGCGGTCCGTGCACACGTTTGTGTATAGATAGCTGAGGAACTGCATTTCAACTGACGCGCTTTCATGTTCTCAGCACTCGTTCCAACAAGAATAATCTCTTCTTTGAAAAGAAAGACAACATTGACTGGCTGCACAAACGAGTGTTGGGTGAAACACTGCCAGGATTCCTAGCTGGATGCACAACACACACAGAGGTAACAGCATTCTCTCAAGGAATTAGCCTACATCCCTCCTGCTATGGATACGACATGCTTTCACAGTCACACCCCCCCGGGCCGCATATGAAGAAACAGATTGACTATTTACTGTTCACGTTCATTGTAGAAATCAATCTGCATTAGTAAAGATGTGAACTATTGTGGTCACTAAAGGTGAGGCTACATGGATTTGTCATTGTAGTTGATGTCAGAACAGTGAGTCCTCGTTAGCATCATGTGAGGTAGACCTCCTGAGGGACACAGTGAAGAGTTGACAGCAGTTTGCTCTTTTCCTCTTTTCTATTTTACACTCTGCTCTTTTCTTATCTCGCTCTTATTTTCTCCCACACATCTTTTCTCTTCCTTGTTTTCGTCTCGTTCCAAGTCTCTGAGGGCTAGCGTTCTCTCCCTTTTCTTTTGAGAGGAGAGAGACGGAGGGAGCGAGAGGGAGAGCAAGCGAGGGGGTGGGGGAGCGAGCGGGAGGGAGGGAGGGAGAGGGAGCTAGAGAGAGATGGGCACAGACCGGTGGAGGGGGGTGACTGAAAGAGAGGAGAGTAAAGGGAGAGAGAGGTGCACACTGGGATTGAGTATATGGGCTTATCATCACTCCATCAGACCAGGAGTCAGACGGTGACCTTGAGCACATTTTTTTCCATCATATTTTCTTTTCTCTTGCGTTTTCTCTCTCTCTCTCATTCTCTCTCATTCTCTCTCTCACTCATTCTCTCTCATTCTCTCGCTTTTTTCACCCCTCAAAACCACTCAGAATGAAAAGCAGTGACTCCGCAATGCCAACTGTTGCTAAGGCGGCCCTGAGCTAACTGCGGACGGGCGGGCAGGCCGGCCTTAGTGCTCGAAGACGCAGCTAGACTTGAATGACATTTTGTCCAAAGCCTCTACTTTAGTGGAACTGAGGACAAATGCTCTGTCTTATTGAACATTGATTATCTAAGACCCAGGCCCCTTGATTGGCTCAAAATTGGTCCTTACACTAAGCTGTGATTGGATAGGTACTGGATCAACAGAGTCATGATTTGTCTGGGCCAACTGATTGCCTGCCAGTTTATTCTCCGGTGTTTCAGCTCTGTTTGGAGGAGAATATGAAGAGATGGACAGATAGAGGTGTGGGAACTGTAGGGTTGGTGTTGTCTACTCTCAGAGCCAGTCAGATGGATAGATAGAGGTGTGGGAACTGTAGGGTTGGTGTTGTCTACTCTCAGAGCCAGTCAGATGGATAGATAGAGGTGTGGGAACTGTAGGGTTGGTGTTGTCTACTCTCAGAGCCAGTCAGATGGATAGATAGAGGTGTGGGAACTGTAGGGTTGGTGTTGTCTACTCTCAGAGCCAGTCAGATGGATAGATAGAGGTGTGGGAACTGTAGGGTTGGTGTTGTCTACTCTCAGAGCCAGTCAGATGGATAGATAGAGGTGTGGGAACTGTAGGGTTGGTGTTGTCTACTCTCAGAGCCAGTCAGATGGATAGATAGAGGTGTGGGAACTGTAGGGTTGGTGTTGTCTACTCTCAGAGCCAGTCAGATGGATAGATAGAGGTGTGGGAACTGTAGGGTTGGTGTTGTCTACTCTCAGAGCCAGTCAGATGGACAGATAGAGGTGTGGGAACTGTAGGGTTGGTGTTGTCTACTCTCAGAGCCAGTCAGATGGATAGATAGAGGTGTGGGAACTGTAGGGTTGGTGTTGTCTACTCTCAGAGCCAGTCAGATGGACAGATAGAGGTGTGGGAACTGTAGGGTTGGTGTTGTCTACTCTCAGAGCCAGTCAGATGGATAGATAGAGGTGTGGGAACTGTAGGGTTGGTGTTGTCTACTCTCAGAGCCAGTCAGATGGATAGATAGAGGTGTGGGAACTGTAGGGTTGGTGTTGTCTACTCTCAGAGCCAGTCAGATGGATAGATAGAGGTGTGGGAACTGTAGGGTTGGTGTTGTCTACTCTCAGAGCCAGTCAGATGGATAGATAGAGGTGTGGGAACTGTAGGGTTGGTGTTGTCTACTCTCAGAGCCAGTCAGATGGACAGATAGAGGTGTGGGAACTGTAGGGTTGGTGTTGTCTACTCTCAGAGCCAGTCAGATGGATAGATAGAGGTGTGGGAACTGTAGGGTTGGTGTTGTCTACTCTCAGAGCCAGTCAGATGGATAGATGGATAGATGGTTGGATGGAGTTTATTAAAATGGGTTCAATCCAAATCTGACCCTTCATACTGTACATTGGCTACCTAATCACCCCCTAGCTTCCAATTGGCTCAATCACCTACCCTCTCCACGGCAACTCCACTTTACTGACTTTATTGTCCCCATGGGGACATGTTGTTAAAGTATCATGTACACATTTCAATTGGCGTTTAAATACAGTAGACAACAAATTGACAATATAACAGTTACATACCAATAAATAGAGACTAGCCTGCTGGCCTTACTGGGTCGATAGGATCATTTCGCCCGAGCTGTTTAGGAGGGATATCACACCTGGCACAAATTATTGTCTAGTTCTGTTATTCCTGCCGGGGGGGGGGGGGGGTACCCTATACCTGCACCCAGAGGGGAGTAGTTCAATGTCTGGGTACATGGGGTGGCTTGGGTGAAAAATATTTAGTGATCCTTGCTGATGGCCCTGACATTAAAGATCTCGTCCAGACCTGTCTGTTTCTCCTAGTACTTTGCTTGACGTGGTGATAATCCTTCTCAGCATATTTCTCTGGTTGACAGTGGTCTTGCTAAACCAACAAACAATACAAACAGTTTAAATACTCTCAATGAAAGATCTGCAAAACAAAGTCAGTATAGTCCAGTCAACATTAAAAGATCCCAGCTTGTTGAGAAAGTACAGTCTCCGTTGACTCTCTTTACAGATCATTATTGTCCAAGAGGACAGCCAGATGTGTGTGTTTCTCTGTTCTGACCTGTTACAGACGTAGGTGGTGTTCTCTTCCTGAAGTCTATGCACATCTCTTTGGTTTTGTTGTTATTGAGGACCAAGTGTGATTCATCACAGCACTCTACAAAGTCATTTAGGACCAGGCCATGGGGTTCCTCATCATCATGCAACAGTCAACACTCAAGGCAGTGTCATCAGCGAACTAAACTAGGTGTCTGTCAGGATGGGAACTAGTACAACTATTAGTGTACAGTTGGTTGTCCTAAATAAAATACTCCTATAAAGGCAAATGAAAGAGATTGTGTCAGGGACGATGGATAGAGAGTTAAAGAGAGTTGGAGAAAGAGAGAGCAGGGAGTGTAGGTATTGCGCGGCTGTGCTGTGCCTTTGTGTTAATGGAAGGCATTAAGCCGTTCGCTCTCCAGCGGCGCGGGCACTAGAGCTGCTACCGCTGCCTCCGCTCTGCCAACCCCAGGTTGCCAGGGGCTCCTCACTCCCCCGCCGCCGCGATGTGCGATAATGTCATCTCTTGATTAGAATACTCATTATGTGAAATGAGGTTTTCTTATTCAGTCACTCGTGTTATTATTTTCTGGCCGATTGTATCTTTGTGAGTCTCTCCTTCTCTCCCACTCCCTCTCTCAATCCTTCTTATCCCATTTTCTTTCCATCCCTCTCTCTTTCTCAATCACCATTCCCCTCATTCTCTTCCCCCCTCCCTTCCTCTATCCCTCTCTCTACCCCTCCCTTCCTCTATCCCTCTCTCTACCCCTCCCTTCCTCTATCCCTCTCTCTACCCCTCTCCCCCGTCTTCCTTCCTCTATCCCTCTCTCTACCCCTCTCCCCCGTCTTCCTTCCTCTATCCCTCTCTACCCCTCTCCCCCGTCTTCCCCCCTCCCTTCCTCTATCCCTCTCTCTACCCCTCTCCCTCGTCTTCCCCCCTCCCTTCCTCTATCCCTCTCTCTACCCCTCTCCCCCGTCTTCCCCCCTCCCTTCCTCTATCCCTCTCTCTACCCCTCTCCCCCATCTTTCCTGCTCTCTTCAAGAGACAAACTCAGTATGACAGCAGCACATGTTAATCTAGCAGCACATGTTAGTCTAGCAGCACATGTTAGTCTAGCAGCACATGTTAGTCTAGCAGCACATGTTAATCTAGCAGCACATGTTAGCAGCACATGTTAGTCTAGCAGCACATGTTAATCTAGCAGCACATGTTAATCTAGCAGCACATGTTAGCAGCACATGTTAGTCTAGCAGCACATGTTAATCTAGCAGCACATGTTAATCTAGCAGCACATGTTAATCTAGCAGCACATGTTAGTCTAGCAGCACATGTTAGTCTAGCAGCACATGTTAGTCTAGCAGCACATGTTAATCTAGCAGCACATGTTAATCTAGCAGCACATGTTAGTCTAGCAGCACATGTTAATCTAGCAGCACATGTTAATCTAGCAGCACATGTTAGTCTAGCAGCACATGTTAGTCTAGCAGCACATGTTAGTCTAGCAGCACATGTTAATCTAGCAGCACATGTTAGCAGCACATGTTACTCTAGCAGCACATGTTAATCTAGCAGCACATGTTAGTCTAGCAGCACATGTTAGCAGCACATGTTACTCTAGCAGCACATGTTAATGCCTGATAGTCTGGCAGCAGCACATGTTAATGCCTGATAGTCGGGCCGCATTGCAGATTCCTGAGGGAGGCTGTATGGCAGGCTACTCTTTGCCCTGCCTCTACTCTGACAGTGGGGTGCTATAGTTCCCCTATTCCACCCTGCAGCGGCCTGGTGTGTGTGTGCGTGCGCGTGTCGACTTGTGTGTGTCCACTTGTGTCTGCAGGTGTGAAACGTACCCACTATCATGAAACATCTCTACTAGCTAGTATCTATGCTCAGGTGTGTGTGGTGAGATGTTGTTGGCTCTTGTCTTGGTGTAGATTAGATCTTGTTGGCAGTTGTCTATGTTGTCTCTTGTTAGTTCAGGTGTGTTCTGAAGACTAGCAGTTGTGCACTAGCATTTATATATTAGCTAGTGGCTCAGGTGTGTGTTGATGCTGTTGGGTCTTGTCTAGGTGTAAATTAGTGGCGGCCATCTTGTTGCAGTTGTCTCTTGTTCACGTCTGTGCTGTAGTGCTGAATGATTAGTGCTTTTTGAGGTTGGTTCGATGACTTAAAAAAACTAAACATTAAATGCATTATAAAATAATGACATTACTTTGATTTTAGAGCATTTTAATGGACATTCCAAAGGCTAAAATAGTGAACATTCAATATCCAAAACATTGAAAATATTCCATTGTGTCTGTCAGGTCCACATTGGGTAGACATCAACAGAAAGTTAAGAAAATTACTATGAAAGAATTAAATATTTCAGTTGTGTATATTACTTCATTTTTATTTGCTGACTTTATTATTTAGTCATCATCTCTCTCTAAAAAAAAAGCTCCATCAAGCTACACACAATACCCCACAATGACAAAGTGAAAACAGGTTTTTAGAAATGTTTACAAAAAAAATACACTATTTACATAAGTATTCAGACTTTTTGCTATGAGACTCGAAATTGAGTGCATCCTGGTGCATCCTGTTTCCATTGATCGTCCTTGAGATATTTCTACAACTTGATTGGACATGATTTGAAAAGGCACACAACTGTCTATCTAAGGTCCAACAGTTGATTTGCATATCAGAGCAAAAACAAAGCCATGAGGTCGAAGGAATTGTCTGTAGAGCTCAGGATTGTCTCGATGCACAGATCGGGGGAAGGGTACCAAAATATTTCTGCAGTGTTGAATGTCCCCAAGAACACAGTGGCCTCCATCATTCATAAGTATAAGTTTGGAACCACCAATTGAATCCATTTTAGAATAAGACTATAACGTAACAAAATGTGGAAAAAGTCAAGGCGTCTAAATACTTTCCGAATGTGCTGTATGTTCTCCCCAGACTGTACTGTCTTTAGCCGTCCTATTTAGACAGGCTGCCTCAGCATGCTACAGAGCTGTCTAAATAATTGTATTAGTTCTACGAAGTAGATAAGGCATACTTTCACAAACTGTCTCTGTCCCTCTCGTCGTTGTGTTGTGTTCATTCCTCTCTCATGCGGTCTGTGTATATCTAACCTAACGTATTAGGCGTAAAAGTGAATCTGTCCAGAGATCTGTATATAAAGATGAGATGCTCATGTCTCCACCCTAACAAATGGGAATCGTTGTCCCAAAGACAGGAAGACAGGCGGCAAGCTTAGGTCCTAAATAAACCCATAGAAACACATTGGGATTATTTTGGACAGAACTTGGCGCTAGTGTAACCTCTTGCTTTGCCTCTTCCTCTCTGATCAGTCTTTGTCCGAGACGGAAAAAACAGGTGCAATGGATTATGTTTATTGTAGTCAATTACCACATTTCTGCGCTGAACTAGGTTGAATATTTGCTAAATGAAAACTACAACTGTCTTCAGACCAGTGTTCCACATATATATTATTGGAATTCAAGTAATTGAACCGACGTCGGTCAATTAGTTGTTTAATAACAACACCCCCGAAATGTTTGTTAATCGCTCAGCACTAGTTTGCTGAAGTTAAGCATCTGCCCTCAAACATCTTTATCTAGCTACAGGGCCTTCACAAAGTATTGACACCCCTGACTTTTTCCACATTTTTATTTGTGCTACAGACTGAATTTAGAATGGACAAAATGTCGGCTTTGTGTCACTGGCCTACATACAGTACCCCATAATGTCTAAGTATATACAAATGAATTCAAAATGAATGAGTGAATATTAAAATGAAGTATTCAACCCCTTTGTTATGGCAAGTCTAAATAAGTCCAGGAGCAAACAAGTCACATAATAAGTTGTATGGACTCACTCACTCTGTGTGCAATAATAACATGATTTTTGAATGAATACCTCATCTCTCTACCCCATACATGCAATTATCTGTATGGTACCTCAGTTGAGCAGTGAATTTCAAACACACATTCAACGACAGACAAATACCAGGGAGGTTTTCCAATGTCTCGCAATAGAAGGGCAACTATTGGTAGATTGGTAAAACAAAAACAGCAGACATTGAATATCCCTTTGAACATGGTGAAGTTATTAATCACACTTTGGATGGTGTATCAATACACCCAGTCACTACAAAGATACAGACTCCTTCCTAACTCAGTTGCCGGAGAGGAAGGAAACCGCTCAGCGATTTCACCATGAGGCCCATGGTGACTTTAAAACAGAGTTTAATGGCTGTGATAGAATTGAGGATGGATCAACAACATTGTAGTTACTCCACAATACTAACCTAAATGACAGAGTGAAATGAAGGAAGCCTGTACAGAATACAAATATTCCAAAACATGCATCCTGTTTGCAATAAAGTGCTAAAGTTTAAACATGTGGCAAAGAAATTACCTTCATTTCTGAATACGAAAGTGTTATGTTTGGGGCAAATCCAACACATCACTGAGTGCCACTCTTCATATTTTTAAGCATGTTGGTCGCTGCATCATGTTATGAGTATGCTTGTCATCAGGAAGGAGTAGGGAGATTTTTTTATGACAAAAAGAAACGGAATGGAGCTAAACACAGGCCATATCCTGGAGGAAAACCTGGTTGTCTGTTTTTCTACAGACGATGGGTAACAAATTCACCTTTCAGCAGGACGATAAGCTAAAACACAAGGCCAGGTTATTGTCCGACTTAAATCGTCTTGAAAATCTATGGCAAGACGTGAAAAAGGCAGTCTAGCAATGATCAACAACCAACTTGACAGAGCTTAGAGAATTTTAAAAAGAATAATGTGCAGATATTGTGCAATCTTGGTGTGCAAAGCTCTTAGAGACTTACCAAGCGAGACTCACAGCTGTAATTGCTGCCAAAGGTGATTCTAACATGTATTGACTCAGGGGTGTGAATAATTATGTAAATGAGATGTTTCTGTACTTCATTTTCAATAAATTAGCAAACAATTCTAAAAACATGTTTTCACTTTGTCATTATGGAGTACTGTGTGTAGATGAGAAGAATAAAACAAATTGTATTCATTTTGAATTCAGGCTGTAACACAACACAATGTGGAATAAGTCAAGGGGTATGAATACTTTCTGAAGGCTCTGTAGTATCTCTCACAGCGGAGTAGGTGTGTTTGGAGAGATGGGGGTAAGTTGTTGGCTCTTGGTAAGGTGTATATTAGCCCAGCGGAAGCCATCTTGTTGGCAGTTTCTCCAGCGTATCTTGTTATTCCCCCTCTCTTCTCTCCACCTTCTAGCTACACACTCATTTGATAGGCTAGCCTATAAATGGAAGCCTCTAGATGATTTGTTTTTTCCCTCCACTTTGAGAAGTGTGGAATTGTGTTGACCTTTCCACTTGGCATGCTCTGAGACGGACACCGGATCTGACAGAGACACGAGAGGGCACACAGTTACACGGCCTGAGCTGAGACTTCCCATATTCCACTGAGCGACTGTCTCCAGGAAGGCACAGTATGGAGTAGGTTAACATGGGCTTTTTGAAAGCCAAGAGCCATGTAGCACTGTTTGGAAATGCCGGCTGTGCTTTCCCAGCGTGCTTTAAGTGTGGATGAGATATTGATTGGGACTTTAAAGAGCGGCTGGTAATTCTCAGTATTGGTGTCAGTAGGGGAGTGGAACAGTGTTGTCTGTGCTGTCACACTTTTCCACCGAGGTAGAGTGTGTGAATAAATGTATTGATTGTTCACGCCAGTGAGCCCACGTTATTAGGCTTCTATATTCCAAGCTTTGCACCACTTCTCTTGATGCCTCCCTCCCTTTCTCTGTCAACATCAGTCTTCTGTTTTTATCCATCACACCGTCTCAAGGTCTTCTGCAGTTCTCTTATGAAATTAGAGGCACTCAGAATCTTTCAATGTATCATACATACACTATCATCCCACTAGATCCAGTCACATTGGATACGGTTGCCTCTCACCAAATCATCAAGCGTGCCAAGAATCATACTTATCTAAACTCCACTTTGACAAGTTTAGTAAGATTTTCCCTTGAACCTGAACAGCAGTTGCAAGCAACAGCATTATGTGCTTAGAAAATATTTAGGTAAAGAAATATTTCAATAGACACGGACAAAAAAACTCCACCTGTTATCAGATGATATAAGACCATATGGTCTGACTGAGACTAAAGACCCTATCTCATAAGACCCTATCTCATAAGACCCTATCTCATAAGACCCTATCTCATAAGACCCTATCTCATAAGACCCTATCTCATAAGACCCTATCGCATAAGACCCTATCGCATAAGACCCTATCGCATAAGACCCTATCGCATAAGACCCTATCGCATAAGACCCTATCGCATAAGACCCTATCGCATAAGACCCTATCGCATAAGACCCTATCTCATAAGACCCTATCTCATAAGACCCTGCTGAATCCCTCACCACAGTCACCCATAGGGACCATGTTTGACCTATATTTGGCATGGCTTGTTAAGGTCCCCCTCTCAGCACGGCCTGACCTTCGACCTCGCGACAACATAGTCCAACGCGTCTGAGTTTTCTAATTAGCCTAGCGCTTGAGTATTCCACTATGATGCCATGGTGTCTCCATGACGGCGAGGCTACCGAGTTGATCCGCCAGCCGCCGCTGCTGTGTGCCCAGAGTGCAGATGAATGCTTTTTAATGAGCAGTTGTGAGGACCTTTTGGAGCTAAGGTGCGATTTAGCAAATCAAGGATGGATGTCGTCTGTCTGTTCTTACAGAACACGTCTAGAAATATCTAACACTTTATTAGGCTACTTGACGATGCTATATAAAACACAGGCTAGCCTGGCCCAGCTGAAAGATCATCTATGACACATGGCAGCTGTAGTAGTGAACACTCTCCTCCTGTTCTATTGACACAGTGAGAGCCTGTGGCTGGGGCCGAAACCACACTGAATAAATCATAGCACAGCCAGAGATTAGCCGAGACAAAGGAGAAGCGTATGTTTGAAGTATAGAAATATATAAAGTAGTATGTGAGGGAGTTAAATATGCAGGCCTTCCTCACGGCTTGTCAGTCAAGTGAAAACAAGGCAAATTGAACTGCCAGGGAAACAACAGCCAGACGACAATGATCTGTTTTAATTAAATATGATGCGCAGAGACATTGCTGTGTTGTTTCTTTCCTAACGCTTTAATCAACATGTCACTATTTGACTGTAATCCTACCCCACCCAACCACCCCCGATGTGTCATATTTACATATTACTGGGGCGCGGTGAAGCTACTATATTGATTGTGTCGAAATTCCATCATCGCCCCTCCTTTTGTATTTGAGAGGAGAGATTTTAAAGCTAATTATTCTAATCTGACGGTATGCTTTATAGTCTCCCGTTCTCCTGTAGATGCACAGCATGTTCTCCTTCAAACATTGCTTATCTGAATTGTGTGTATGCGAGTACAGGTGTGTGTGTGTGTGTGTGGCTCTCAACGGTCAAGGCGTTGCAATACAGAAGAGTCATATTGTTCATTTGTGTAAGAGCATGGAATCCATGTAGACCCATTGCCAGGGTCATGCTTGCTTAGACTTGCTATTGATGTTTTTCCTCTTTCTATGTCTCTTCAGTCCAAAAAACTGTCAAACTGCTTTGGGACAGAGCAAGGACAACAAGAGGAATGAAATGCAACAGGCTGCCTGTAGCGATGTTTCTTTGTCAAAGTCTTCAGAGGGATGATGAAAAGTAGTACGGTCCAGTTGGGACACCTTAAAGGTCCGCAGTGGTCCAGTCCAGAGGGGAAAGAGCTGGACAAAGCTTTTCTCTGAACGTTCTAAGGTTTTTGGAAGGTCAAGTCAGGGAGTGAAATCTTTTCGTGCCCAAGGCAATTTTTGGGGCTTTCACTCGAAGCCACCAGCTGAGATATCAATCGATACATTTTCAACAAAAACATGTGTCTAGGGGGACTCCATTCCTAAAAGAATGGATTTCACTAGTAAAGTTCACAAAGTTCCAAAAAGGCATGAGGGAGAAGCAGAAGAGCGAAACAATCAAAGAGCTCATTGATTACCGAGATAATTCTCTGGACGACTTTGATGGACACAAAGGAAGTCAAAGGACACAGAGTCCTGTTTATTTCTTTATTTTCCTTCAATGGACTCTTCAGCCATCCCACCACAGGTATTCTCCTGGAATCCCTTTAATGGACTCTTCAGCCATCCCACCACAGGTATTCTCCTGGAATCCTATTAATGGACTCCTCAGCCATCCCACCACAGGTATTCTCCTGGAATCCCTTTAATGGACTCCTCAGCCATCCCACCACAGGTGTTCTCCTGGAATCCCTTTAATGGACTCCTCAGCCATCCCACCACAGGTATTCTCCTGGAATCCCTTTAATGGACTCCTCAGCCATCCCACCACAGGTGTTCTCCTGGAATCCCTTTAATGGACTCCTCAGCCATCCCACCACAGGTGTTCTCCTGGAATCCTATTAATGGACTCCTCAGCCATCCCACCACAGGTATTCTCCTGGAATCCCTTTAATGGACTCTTCAGCCATCCCACCACAGGTGTTCTCCTGGAATCCCTTTAATGGACTCCTCAGCCATCCCACCACAGGTATTCTCCTGGAATCCCTTTAATGGACTCTTCAGCCATCCCACCACAGGTATTCTCCTGGAATCCTATTAATGGACTCCTCAGCCATCCCACCACAGGTATTCTCCTGGAATCCCTTTAATGGACTCCTCAGCCATCCCACCACAGGTGTTCTCCTGGAATCCCTTTAATGGACTCCTCAGCCATCCCACCACAGGTATTCTCCTGGAATCCCTTTAATGGACTCCTCAGCCATCCCACCACAGGTGTTCTCCTGGAATCCCTTTAATGGACTCCTCAGCCACCCCACCACAGGTGTTCTCCTGGAATCCCTTTAATGGACTCCTCAGCCACCCCACCACAGGTGTTCTCCTGGAATCCCTTTAATGGACTCCTCAGCCACCCCACCACAGGTGTACTCCTGGAACCTCTGCAGTTGGCTGCGTTGGTTAATTAGACTGATTCTTCAGGACTACTGTAATAGACCCAACAAAGCCTTGTGTATCCTGCTCATTAAGACACACACACTTCCTCTCCCAGCACAAAGGAAACGCAGGTTGGGAGGTTGGCTTCGCTGCTGGTAGTGAACGACAGTGGCACACGTCCATAATGCCTTTTCTCCTGAGAGATCAGGCACTAACTGCAGCCCAGCGGGCTGATTTAGTTTTGGGACCAGACCCAAGTCACTCGAGTGTATAGAGGAACAATGGTTAATATAGTGGTTGTCTTGTGTGGGGGAGCTGAAAAAGGTGGCCAACACTCGGTTATCAAAGTGTGTGTGTCAAACACTCACCATCCATGAACTCCAGGCTCAGTTTATTATCTGGTGTGAAGAGCGATTTGCAGTTTCTCAGCAGCTTTATTCGCTACCCATTTCCCAATGATCTTTCTTGGTACACGGCCATGAATATTGATTTGCTGTGTGTTAAAGCATCCCTCTCTTGAAGTGCGGCCTCACATCTCATCTCTCCTTCTGCAGATTGGGGTGTCAGCTAGCCATGGGGGTTTCAAATAGTTCGTCAGCCAGCCAGTCACCCCTGTGAAGGTCACAGTACAAGTCCCCAATGGTGACAATCTAATTTCTTTACTGCTGGCCCAATCTGGGGCCGTACCATGACGCCTGTTTGGTAGGGGTCAGTAGAGTCCGACCTGGCTCCCACCCTCCAATAATGGAACACTGTCATGTGCCATCCATCGGGACTTCAGTCACTAGGCTACATGCGTGGCTTTGTTTGCTTGGCTACTGTATGTCAGTGGTACAACTAGGACACATTAGTGCACTGCTAAATCTGAGGCAAATCTACATGAGGCGCTGCGTTCTTCTACTTGCCCAGAGTCAGATGAACTTGTGGATACCATTTTTATGTCTCTGGGTGCAGTATGAAGGAAGTTAAAGGTGGTGTCACGAGCCAATGCTAAATAGCGTTAGCATGATGACTGGAAGCGCAGTGATTGGACGTGTTCCGGCACGCTAGCGTATGCTACTGTACCTGTAGACTTCCAGTCACTGGCTTCATCAGCTTGGCTAATGGCTACATTAGAGACTAGTTAGCCTTTATCCCTCAACTCCCTCAACTCAAACATGAACCAGACTTAAAACCAGACTTAAAATCATTTTTTTTATTTTAAATTTCTTTATAAATCATAATAATAAAGACAAACAGGAGAAGAAAAGATGAACAACAGAACACAACAAAACCAAATGACATAGCAGCAGATACCATCTGAACACAGCAACTAGTACTGAAAAGTGGTGTCATTATGGACATCTTCACAGACTAGATATTCTGCATGAACAGGGCTTTAAATCCACAGGATGTTATTAGCGAAGATTAGCTCTATGTCGGACCGAGGGAGCATAAGATCCATAGCATTATGACATTAGCATAGCAGTCAAGCCATGAAACGCATTCATTATTTTGTTGTTTTCAGAAACGCTTTCAGGGACATTAATTGCATTCACAGTCATTACGGTTGTGTGATGTGGAGCAGAGATGTGCACTCTGCTCTGGTTTGCATTCATATGCATCTGTGTGCATCGCTGTTGTTTGTTTTGTTGGTGTAGTTAGCAAGTGTGTGTGTGTGTGTGTGTGTGTAGGCTACATATTGAGTATGCATGTTTGTGAGAGTGTGTGCGTGCATTCGTGTGTGTTTTGTGTGCGTAGGCCTATGTGCTGGGAATGTGTGAGACTAGCAAGCTCTGGCCTCTGTTATAGCGTTAGTCTTGAGGTGCCACACGGGCGCTCATGTGTTGTCAGCTGTGATAATTTTGTTGTTCATCATCCCTAAGTCGCTTGTGACCAAGGCCTTCGCAACTCATTCTCTCTCCCTTTCTGTTCCTCTCGCCCTTTCTTCCCTCTGGTCTCTCCTCCTCTCCCTACCATTCTCCTCTCCTGTCCCTAGCATTATCTCCTCTGCTCTCTCTAGCATTCTCCCCTCTGCTCTCCCAAGCATTCTCTCCTCTGCTCTCACTAGCATTCTCTCCTCTGCTCTCTCTATCATTCTCTCCTCTGCTCTCTCTATCATTATCTCCTCTGCTCTCTCTATCATTCGCTCCTCTGTTCTCCCGAGCATTCTCTCCTCTGTTCTTCCGAGCATTCTCTCCTCTGTTCTCCCGAGCATTCTCTCCTCTGTTCTCCCGAGCATTCTCTCCTCTGTTCTCCCGAGCATTCTCTCCTCTGTTCTCCCGAGCATTCTCTCCTCGTTCTCCCGAGCATCTCTCCTCTGTTCTCCCGAGCATTCTCTCCTCTGTTCTCCTAGCATTCTCTCCTCTGCTCTCCCTAGCATTCTCTCCTCAGCTCTCCCTAGCATCCTCTCCTCTCTCTCCAATCCTAATTTCCGTTTCTCTATTGAGAGCAGCAGCCAACCTTCCCATCCTTGTCTCTTTGCCTCTGTGAGGTCTGTTAGGGTAATGAGGCGTCTACCTGGCCATTTAAAGTTGATGGTAATAAGACCGAATATGTTTGAGGAGAAAGGTGTTTGGAATGAGATGTTATTGTTGCTGGAATAAAAGTGATTTGAATCACATGAGCGCCCCGTATCGCACCTCGATCCTAACGCCCGAAACACCTCTCTCCTACACACACACACCACAGTTACCATCAAACAATCAAAACTACCGCCAGTCTGGGCATTTATGCACACACACATGCACGCATGCACACACGCACTCGGGTTGGGGGTTTGAAATCATTTCACAATTGACATTTTTGTGGAATATCCGGCTATTTGAAACACATGTTACTTACATTTTGGAGGGCCAGTGAAATGGCAGAGCAGGTAGAGGGAGGAACAGTTGCAGTAACCAAGGCAACTCCACTACAGCCAAGACCAGATAACTTGTAGCAGCCAAAGTGTTATTTATCATCCCATGTAACAGTGCCTGTCTTGACTGGATTAACCTGGAGAAGCTGTTGGTGGCTTTTTACTCCTTCTCATTTTGCAAACTTTTATTTCCAGAACTTTACAGAGTAAGTTGAAAGCCTATCTATTTAGTGAACATGTTGTTAAGTATTGGGTATGATAGCATCACTTGTCCATTGAGGTGTTGTTTCAGTGTAAAATAACCAAGTCATGGTCGAGCGACAGTCCC
>NW_022262601.1:0-22593 GCF_002021735.2 Oncorhynchus kisutch | reverse complement strand
ACCTCTATAAAAATAAAAAGATGGCGGAACCGCAAAGTTCTTCTGTGCAAAGGTGTTTATTTACAAGTGATTCCGGAACAGAAAACAACAGTACTGCCATCAACGTCTACATTAGGGACAGCTTAACAACAATGCTGCCCCATCCACAGCTCAATCCAAAAATCCCCTTAGAGACTGGAGAGAGGCTCCTTTTGTAGGGCTAGCCCCTCCCCTCAGAACAATTAACCCTAATTATTAATCAATTAACAATACAAACCTACATTTTCCATGAACTAAACATACTAAAGGATATACATTGCAACACGGTTTTAAACAATATCACAACATAACATTTACAACATTACATCACTACTGATAATATCTTTCAATATGCCCATATGCATTAATGAGCCATTTGGGACAGGCACTATAAAGCCAACCCAATTCCCTTAGCTCGGGTCCTTTTCCGCATACCCAGAAGCTACAGAGATGGAGAGAGAGGAACAGAACAAACAAACAATGCGCTCATCCACAACATTGATAAGTATAATAATTATTGTATCTCTCAAATATAAACATTGACAAGTGTGAAATGCATGCACCAAGACAGAAGTTAAATTGTGTGTCGACCCACATTGTTAACTTATGGTATAATGGCGCAGGGAGGAGTGATGAATATGTGTGTGCGTTAAAGAACCAATGCTGCCCGCGGCCAGTGACGGACTTCTACGTCACATTACCTTCCTCCTCTCCTGAAGCGACCATGTTCGGGAGCCTTGATAGGTAGTCCGCAGTAACGTTCTCTTTTCCTGCCTTGTGACGGACACAGAACCTGAAGGGCTGGAGCTCCAGATACCACCTGGTCACACGAGAATTCCGGTCCTTCATGGTCTGGATCCAGGTCAGTGCTCTGTGGTCCGTGTGCAGGTCAAATTCCCTCCCAAGAAGGTAGTAACGGAGGCTATCTAGGGCCCACTTTATAGCCAGGCACTCCTTTTCGATTGTAGAATACCTGGTTTCCCTGGGCAACAGCTTCCGACTCAGGTACAGCACAGGAAGCTCTTCTCCTGGCTCCCCTTGGGCCAGTACAGCTCCAATTCCTACAGCCGAAGCGTCCACCTGCACGAGAAATCTCTTCTTAAAATCAGGGGTCTGGAGAACAGGGAATGAGCACAGTCGTTTTTTCAGTGTCATGAAGGCTTCCTCACACTCCTCAGTCCACTTCACAGGGTTGCTGGCCCCCTTCGAAGTGAGGTTGGTCAGAGGGACAGCGATGGTCGAAAACTGTGGAATGAATCTCCGGTACCACCCTGCCAGACCTAGGAAGGACTTCACCTGTGTCTTGGTTCTGGGTTGAGGGCTATTCCTGATGGACTCCACTTTCTCCACCTGAGGCCGAACTTCACCCTTACCCAGCTGGTAACCCAGGTACTTTGTCTCCTGTTTCGCCCACTCACACTTCAGGAGGTTAAGCGTGAGGCCTGCTTCATGGATCTTCCCCAGGACGCTGCTAAGATGCTGTATGTGCTCCTCCCAGGAGTGGCTGTAGATCACCACGTCATCCAAGTAAGCAGCACAGTAATCGTCACAGTCCTGGAGGACCTTGTCCATCAGCCTCTGGAAAGTCGCAGGGGCCCCATGAAGGCCAAACGGCATGACCTTGAACTGGAACAGGCCCATTGGCGTCCGGAATGCAGTGTAGGCCTTGGATTGTTCATCCAGGGGCACCTGCCAGTACCCTTTGCAGAGATCCAATGTGGTGATGTAATGAGCTCTACCTATTCTCTCCAGTAAGTCGTCAATGCGGGGCATGGGATAAGCATCAAACTGGGAGATGGCATTCACCTTACGGAAGTCCATGCAGACGCGCAAAGAGCCATCCTTCTTTGGGACAATGACAATAGGGCTGCTCCATTCACTTGAAGATGGCTCGACAACATCCATCTCTATCATGGTGTGGACCTCTTCCTTGAGGGCTACCACCAGCCTCTCAGGCACACGGTAAGGATGCTGGCGGACAGGGTTCTGGCCAGGTTTCAAACGAATGACGTGTTCCAGGACTTTGGTTCTTCCTGGTCTCTGACTGAAGAGGGCCGGATACTTGCCAAACAGCTGCTTCAGCTCATCTTGCTTGTCTTCTTCCAGGTGAGCCAGTATGACTTCTGCTCGTTCTTTCCATGCCTCTGTGACCCCATCCGACTCATCCTCTTCTACTCTGCGGACCAGAAAGGACTTTCCTTTGGAGAGTTCCTCTTTCTCCTCCCAGGCCTTGAGAAGGTTCACATGGTAGGTTTGCTTCTTCTTACCCTTGTCCGGGTGCAGCACCTCGTAGGT
The DNA here is from genome assembly GCF_002021735.2 of Oncorhynchus kisutch. Lineage (NCBI taxonomy): Eukaryota > Metazoa > Chordata > Actinopteri > Salmoniformes > Salmonidae > Oncorhynchus > Oncorhynchus kisutch. Next base: position 20,280 of record NW_022262601.1, on the reverse strand, counting down.
CACCGGGCCCATCTTCCTCCCGATTAGGTACGGTCCTTGCCATTGCGCAAGGAGCTTGCTGGTAGACGAGGGAAGGAGGAGCAGGACTTTCTGTCCTGGCTCAAACTCTCTGTGGCGAGCGTGCTGGTCATAGCCTCTCTTCTGGGCCTTCTGGGCTTGCTGAAGGTTTGCTCTAGCTTCCTCTCGGTACCGTTCCAACCTGTCTCGCATCTGGAGGACATACTGGACAATCCCCTGTCCTGAGGTAGCTACTGGGGAACCTTCCCAGCACTTCTTCAGCAGGTCCAGTGGTCCTTGCACTGGCCATCCATAGAGGAGTTCGAATGGCGAGAAACCTGTCGATGCCTGAGGCACCTCCCTGTAAGCAAAAAGCAGAAAGGGTAACCACTTATCCCAGTCTTTACCAGTGTCAGCCACAAACTTCCTCAGCATGTTCTTGAGCGTTTGATTGAATCTCTCTACGAGCCCATCCGTTTGGGGATGGTAGGGAGTAGTCCTCAAGCCTTTAATGCCCAGCTGTCGGTGGAGTTGAACCATCAGTCGCGAGGTGAAGTTTGTCCCTTGGTCCGTCAGGATTTCATCTGGGATTCCTACACGAGAGAAGAGCTGAACAAGAGCACAGATTATCTTTGGAGTGGTTATGGAACGGAGTGGGAAGGCTTCTGGGAACCGGGTGGCATAGTCACAGATCACCAATATATACTTGTAACCTGCACTACTCTTCTCCAAGGGTCCAACAATGTCCATTGCAATTCTCTTGAATGGGGTAGAGATAACTGGCAGTGAACATAGAGGAGCCCGTTCAGACCTACGGACAGCACTGGTTTTCTGGCACGTGGGGCATGATTTGCAGTATTTTTGTACATCAGTATACATGGAGGGCCAAAAGAAACGGGAGCCTAGCCTAAGATAGGTCTTATGTTGCCCTAGATGGCCTGCCCATGGAACTGTATGTGCAAGGTTGAGAACAAGTGGTCTACAGGTAGATGGCACCACCAACTTCCTGCTATCTGCCTCTGACCCAAGGTAGAGTATGTGGTTGTCTACTGTGTAAATCCCCCCACATGAAGATTGACTGTCCCCAGCTAAGGCCTTGTCAAACAAACATTTCAAGGTTGCGTCAGAATTCTGCAGTGTAGCAAAATTTTGTGGAACATCCCATTGCACCTCTAACCCAGACACATCAGCAACAGGTACAGGGGTTCCCACATACTTCTCAAGACGCCGCTGGCGGCGTGACTTTCTGGGCCCTTTGGTTCCCCCCTCGCACAGACTATCACACAAGTCAGGCAGAGGTTGTAAACCAGCTTTGGCCTGGGCACGAGTGACAACTGAACATGCCATCTGAACATCAGACTGGCAAACTGACTGCTCATATAGCTGACCCCCCACACTTCCCAACAGATCAGAGAGTACAGGCACATCCCTCCCCAAAATCATCTCAAAAGGTAGCTTCTCCATTACCCCAACTTTGAGGAGGTATTTCTGACCCTGAATCTCAACTGTGAGCTCAGCTGTGGGCTGCTGTGACTGGTCACCATGGACACATTGGATCAGTGTCTGATGACCATAATCAATGTCATTAACAGGTACATTACCTTTTCTGATCCATGACAGGGAACTGCCGGTGTCAATCATTGCAGTAAGACTTTTACCATTCACTTTTACAGGTACCAAGCATGACCCTTCCCGAGTCTGTCTATTCTGAACACCATTCCCCTCTCTGGGTACATAACAGTAACCTGAGAGCTTGGATTTACGTAGCGGACACATTGAAGCTTTGTGCCCCTGCTGCCGGCAGTAAAAACAGGTCAGACCCCTCCCATCAGAGCGAACTGCATGATCCCTTACCTCCCTCCCAGACACATAACCCCCAGAGTTACCTCCACCATCTCTGGCGTTTCTGATGTCCCTTGTGTCTCTGAGACTCCTTGGAGCGGGTGCTGCAGGTTGTGGTGGGCCCCCTTTACGTGCATTAAGATACTGCAGTGCAAGCTTGGCCGCCATAAGCCCGTCCTTGGGCTCGTGCTCTCGGACCCAGGTTCGAATGTCGTGTGGTAGAACTTGTAGAAGTTGCTCGAGGATGATGACCTCCCCGATTTCGTCCTGTGTCTTCTCCCCCGGTCGAACCCATCGTCGGTAGAGACCCTTGAGGCGGTGGTACGTCTCTGTCGGCGACTCAACCCGATGGCGTTGATGCAGCTCTGAAGCGTTGACGGTAGGTTTCCGGTGAGATGTCCAAACTTCACCAGCAGCGCTTCCTTCAAGCCCTTGTAGACATTGGCCAGCCCCTCATCCATTGCTGTGTAAGCCTCTAAGGCCTTGCCCGTGAGCAATGGGACAAGCCTGCAGGCCCACTCTACCTCAGGCCACTGCCGACGTCTTAGCCATGCGCTCAAACCTCAGCAGGTAGTTTTCAATGTCCTCCCCCTGCTGGTATGAGGGCATCTTTGGCTCCTTCCTCAGGAATGCTGGAAGATGGACGTTAACAGTGCTGGACTGGTCTCCTGGTGCTGGCCTCATTACTGCTTGGGGTGCCTGCTGTGGAGTTGAAGTCCCTGCTGCATCGAGCCTTTGTCGTCCTGGTGTTGGAAGACCCAATCTTGGGCTCTCACTGACGAGTTCCGCCTGGTGGGGAGCTGTGAGGATAGATTGGCGTAGGCCACGTAACTCCTGCTTGAGGTCTTCGTCCCTCCTCTCAAGGCAGGTGAAAAGTTGCTGAAAAAGGGTTACCATGGTTGGGTGTGGTTCTGGTCCCCAACTGCTCCTTCAGTCAGCAGCTCACCCAGTTCTGGTTGTCTTTGGCCCCGCGGTCGGGCTCCTAGTTTCTCATACTTGACCTCTTCTTCACCAGACGATTCCATGGTATTCCACCCCGGTTCAACTTCAGGTACCTTTTCTGACAGTTGATGCTGTTGCTGAGAACGCAATCCTGTACGCATTCCTTTACCTCTCTTGTTGGAATTCACTGATTTGCGGTACGCCATCCCACCACTGCCACCATATGTCACGTAGAGTAGGCCAGATGGCTAAACTGGATATCCTAACCTCTATAAAAATAAAAAGATGGCGGAACCGCAAAAGTTCTTCTGTGCAAAGGTGTTTATTACAAGTGATTCCGGAACAGAAAACAACAGTACTGCCATCAACGTCTACCTTATGGGACAGCTTAACAACAATGCTGCCCCATCCACAGCTCAATCCAAAAATCCCCCTTAGAGACTGGAGAGAGGCTCCTTTTGTAGGGCTAGCCCCTCCCCTCAGAACAATTAACCCTAATTAATTAATCAATTAACAATACAAACCTACATTTTCCATGAACTAAACATACTAAAGGATATACATTGCAACACGGTTTTAAACAATATCACAACATAACATTTACAACATTACATCACTACTGATAATATCTTTCAATATGCCCATATGCATTAATGAGCCATTTGGGACAGGCACTATAAAGCCAACCCAATTCCCTTAGCTCGGGTCCTTTTCCAGCATACCCAGAAGCTACAGAGATGGAGAGAGAGGAACAGAACAAACAAACAATGCGCTCATCCACAACATTGATAAGTATAATAATTATTGTATCTCTCAAATATAAACATTGACAAGTGTGAAATGCATGCACCAAGACAGAAGTTAAATTGTGTGTCGACCCACATTGTTAACTTATGGTATAATGGCGCAGGGAGGAGTGATGAATATGTGTGTGCGTTAAAGAACCAAATGCTGCCCGCGGCCAGTGACGGACTTCTACGTCACAAAGGCATTAAGCCGTTCGCTCTCCAGCGGCGCGGGCACTAGAGCTGCTACCGCTGCCCTCCGCTCTGCCAACCCCAGGTTGCCAGGGGCTCCTCACTCCCCGCCGCCGCGATGTGCGATAATGTCATCTCTTGATTAGAATACTCATTATGTGAAATGAGGTTTTCTTATTCAGTCACTCGTGTTATTATTTTCTGGCCGATTGTATCTTTGTGAGTCTCTCCTTCTCTCCCACTCCCTCTCTCAATCCTTCTTATCCCATTTTCTTTCCATCCCTCTCTCTTCTCAATCACCATTCCCCTCATTCTCTTCCCCCCTCCCTTCCTCTATCCCTCTCTCTACCCCTCCCTTCCTCTATCCCTCTCTCTACCCCTCCCTTCCTCTATCCTCTCTCTACCCCTCTCCCCGTCTTCCTTCCTCTATCCCTCTCTCTACCCTCTCCCCCGTCTTCCCCCTCCCTTCCTCTATCCCTCTCTCTACCCCTCTCCCTCGTCTTCCCCCCTCCCTTCCTCTATCCCTCTCTCTTACCCCTCTCCCCCATCTTTCCTGCTCTCTTCAAGAGACAAACTCAGTATGACAGCAGCACATGTTAATCTAGCAGCACATGTTAATCTAGCAGCACATGTTAGTCTAGCAGCACATGTTAGCAGCACATGTTAATCTAGCAGCACATGTTAGTCTAGCAGCACATGTTAGCAGCACATGTTAATCTAGCAGCACATGTTAATCTAGCAGCACATGTTAGCAGCACATGTTAATCTAGCAGCACATGTTAGCAGCACATGTTAATCTAGCAGCACATGTTAGCAGCACATGTTAATCTAGCAGCACATGTTAGTCTAGCAGCACATGTTAGTCTAGCAGCACATGTTAGTCTAGCAGCACATGTTAGTCTAGCAGCACATGTTAGTCTAGCAGCACATGTTAGTCTAGCAGCACATGTTAATCTAGCAGCACATGTTAGTCTAGCAGCACATGTTAGTCTAGCAGCACATGTTAGTCTAGCAGCACATGTTAGTCTAGCAGCACATGTTAGTCTAGCAGCACATGTTAGTCTAGCAGCACATGTTAGTCTAGCAGCACATGTTAGTCTAGCAGCACATGTTAGTCTAGCAGCACATGTTAGTCTAGCAGCACATGTTAGCAGCACATGTTAATCTAGCAGCACATGTTAGCAGCACATGTTAATCTAGCAGCACATGTTAGTCTAGCAGCACATGTTAGCAGCACATGTTAATCTAGCAGCACATGTTAATCTAGCAGCACATGTTAGTCCTAGCAGCACATGTTAGCAGCACATGTTAGTCTAGCAGCACATGTTAATGCCTGATAGTCTGGCAGCAGCACATGTTAATGCCTGATAGTCGGGCCGCATTGCAGATTCCTGAGGGAGGCTGTATGGCAGGCTACTCTTTGCCCTGCCTCTACTCTGACAGTGGGGTGCTATAGTTCCCCTATTCCACCCTGCAGCGGCCTGGTGTGTGTGTGCGTGCGCGTGTCGACTTGTGTGTGTCCACTTGTGTCTGCAGGTGTGAAACGTACCCACTATCATGAAACATCTCTACTAGCTAGTATCTATGCTCCGGTGTGTGTGGTGAGATGTTGTTGGCTCTTGTCTTGGTGTAGATTAGATCTTGTTGGCAGTTGTCTGTTGTCTCTTGTTAGTTCAGGTGTGTTCTGAAGACTAGCAGTTGTGCACTAGCATCTATATATTAGCTAGTGGCTCAGGTGTGTGTTGATGCTGTTGGGTCTTGTCTAGGTGTAAATTAGTGGCGGCCATCTTGTTGCAGTTGTCTCTTGTTCACGTCTGTGCTGTAGTGCTGAATGATTAGTGCTTTTTGAGGTTGGTTCGATTACTTAAAACATTACATTAAATGCATTATAAAATAATGACATTACTTTGATTTTAGAGCATTTTAATGGACATTCCAAAGGCTAAAATAGTGAACATTCAATATCCAAAACATTGAAAATATTCCATTGTGTCTGTCAGGTCCACATTGGGTAGACATCAACAGAAAGTTAAGAAAATTACTATGAAAGAATTAAATATTTCAGTTGTGTATATTACTTCATTTTTATTTGCTGACTTTATTATTTAGTCATCATCTCTCTCTAAAAAAAAGCTCCATCAAGCTACACACAATACCCCACAATGACAAAGTGAAAACAGGTTTTTAGAAATGTTTACAAAAAAAAATACACTATTTACATAAGTATTCAGACTTTTTGCTCGAAATTGAGCTCCGGTGCATCCTGTTTCCATTGATCGTCCTTGAGATATTTCTACAACTTGATTGGACATGATTTGAAAAGGCACACAACTGTCTATCTAAGGTCCAACAGTTGATTTGCATATCAGAGCAAAAACAAAGCCATGAGGTCGAAGGAATTGTCTGTAGAGCTCAGGATTGTCTCGATGCACAGATCGGGGGAAGGGTACCAAAATATTTTTGCAGTGTTGAATGTCCCCAAGAACACAGTGGCCTCCATCATTCATAAGTATAAGTTTGGAACCACCAATTGAATCCATTTTAGAATAAGACTATAACGTAACAAAATGTGGAAAAAGTCAAGGCGTCTAAATACTTTCCGAATGTGCTGTATGTTCTCCCCAGACTGTACTGTCTTTAGCCGTCCTATTTAGACAGGCTGCCTCAGCATGCTACAGAGCTGTCTAAATAATTGTATTAGTTCTACGAAGTAGATAAGGCATACTTTCACAAACTGTCTCTGTCCCTCTCGTCGTTGTGTTGTGTTCATTCCTCTCTCATGCGGTCTGTGTATATCTAACCTAACGTATTAGGCGTAAAAGTGAATCTGTCCAGAGATCTGTATATAAAGATGAGATGCTCATGTCTCCACCCTAACAAATGGGAATCGTTGTCCCAAAGACAGGAAGACAGGCGGCAAGCTTAGGTCCTAAATAAACCCATAGAAACACATTGGGATTATTTTGGACAGAACTTGGCGCTAGTGTAACCTCTTGCTTTGCCTCTTCCTCTCTGATCAGTCTTTGTCCGAGACGGAAAAAACAGGTGCAATGGATTATGTTTATTGTAGTCAATTACCACATTTCTGCGCTGAACTAGGTTGAATATTTGCTAAATGAAAACTACAACTGTCTTCAGACCAGTGTTCCACATATATATTATTGGAATTCAAGTAATTGAACCGACGTCGGTCAATTAGTTGTTTAATAACAACACCCCCGAAATGTTTGTTAATCGCTCAGCACTAGTTTGCTGAAGTTAAGCATCTGCCCTCAAACATCTTTATCTAGCTACAGGGCCTTCACAAAGTATTGACACCCCTGACTTTTTCCACATTTTTATTTGTGCTACAGACTGAATTTAGAATGGACAAAATGTCGGCTTTGTGTCACTGGCCTACATACAGTACCCCATAATGTCTAAGTATATACAAATGAATTCAAAATGAATGAGTGAATATTAAAATGAAGTATTCAACCCCTTTGTTATGGCAAGTCTAAATAAGTCCAGGAGCAAACAAGTCACATAATAAGTTGTATGGACTCACTCACTCTGTGTGCAATAATAACATGATTTTTGAATGAATACCTCATCTCTCTACCCCATACATGCAATTATCTGTATGGTACCTCAGTTGAGCAGTGAATTTCAAACACACATTCAACGACAGACAAATACCAGGGAGGGTTTTCCAATGTCTCGCAATAGAAGGGCAACTATTGGTAGATTGGTAAAACAAAAACAGCAGACATTGAATATCCCTTTGAACATGGTGAAGTTATTAATCACACTTTGGATGGTGTATCAATACACCCAGTCACTACAAAGATACAGACTCCTTCCTAACTCAGTTGCCGGAGAGGAAGGAAACCGCTCAGCGATTTCACCATGAGGCCCATGGTGACTTTAAAACAGAGTTTAATGGCTGTGATAGAATTGAGGATGGATCAACAACATTGTAGTTACTCCACAATACTAACCTAAATGACAGAGTGAAATGAAGGAAGCCTGTACAGAATACAAATATTCCAAAACATGCATCCTGTTTGCAATAAAGTGCTAAAGTTTAAACATGTGGCAAAGAAATTACCTTCATTTCTGAATACGAAAGTGTTATGTTTGGGGCAAATCCAACACATCACTGAGTGCCACTCTTCATATTTTTAAGCATGTTGGTCGCTGCATCATGTTATGAGTATGCTTGTCATCAGGAAGGAGTAGGGAGATTTTTTTATGACAAAAAGAAACGGAATGGAGCTAAACACAGGCCATATCCTGGAGGAAAACCTGGTTGTCTGTTTTTCTACAGACGATGGGTAACAAATTCACCTTTCAGCAGGACGATAAGCTAAAACACAAGGCCAGGTTATTGTCCGACTTAAATCGTCTTGAAAATCTATGGCAAGACGTGAAAAAGGCAGTCTAGCAATGATCAACAACCAACTTGACAGAGCTTAGAGAATTTTAAAAAGAATAATGTGCAGATATTGTGCAATCTTGGTGTGCAAAGCTCTTAGAGACTTACCAAGCGAGACTCACAGCTGTAATTGCTGCCAAAGGTGATTCTAACATGTATTGACTCAGGGGTGTGAATAATTATGTAAATGAGATGTTTCTGTACTTCATTTTCAATAAATTAGCAAACAATTCTAAAAACATGTTTTCACTTTGTCATTATGGAGTACTGTGTGTAGATGAGAAGAATAAAACAAATTGTATTCATTTTGAATTCAGGCTGTAACACAACACAATGTGGAATAAGTCAAGGGGTATGAAATACTTTCTGAAGGCTCTGTAGTATCTCTCACAGCGGAGTAGGTGTGTTTGGAGAGATGGGGGTAAGTTGTTGGCTCTTGGTAAGGTGTATATTAGCCCAGCGGAAGCCATCTTGTTGGCAGTTTCTCCAGCGTATCTTGTTATTCCCCCTCTCTTCTCTCCACCTTCTAGCTACACACTCATTTGATAGGCTAGCCTATAAATGGAAGCCTCTAGATGATTTGTTTTTTCCCTCCACTTTGAGAAGTGTGGAATTGTGTTGACCTTTCCACTTGGCATGCTCTGAGACGGACACCGGATCTGACAGAGACACGAGAGGGCACACAGTTACACGGCCTGAGCTGAGACTTCCCATATTCCACTGAGCGACTGTCTCCAGGAAGGCACAGTATGGAGTAGGTTAACATGGGCTTTTTGAAAGCCAAGAGCCATGTAGCACTGTTTGGAAATGCCGGCTGTGCTTTCCCAGCGTGCTTTAAGTGTGGATGAGATATTGATTGGGACTTTAAAGAGCGGCTGGTAATTCTCAGTATTGGTGTCAGTAGGGGAGTGGAACAGTGTTGTCTGTGCTGTCACACTTTTCCACCGAGGTAGAGTGTGTGAATAAATGTATTGATTGTTCACGCCAGTGAGCCCACGTTATTAGGCTTCTATATTCCAAGCTTTGCACCACTTCTCTTGATGCCTCCCTCCCTTTCTCTGTCAACATCAGTCTTCTGTTTTTATCCATCACACCGTCTCAAGGTCTTCTGCAGTTCTCTTATGAAATTAGAGGCACTCAGAATCTTTCAATGTATCATACATACACTATCATCCCACTAGATCCAGTCACATTGGATACGGTTGCCTCTCACCAAATCATCAAGCGTGCCAAGAATCATACTTATCTAAACTCCACTTTGACAAGTTTAGTAAGATTTTCCCTTGAACCTGAACAGCAGTTGCAAGCAACAGCATTATGTGCTTAGAAAATATTTAGGTAAAGAAATATTTCAATAGACACGGACAAAAAAACTCCACCTGTTATCAGATGATATAAGACCATATGGTCTGACTGAGACTAAAGACCCTATCTCATAAGACCCTATCTCATAAGACCCTATCTCATAAGACCCTATCTCATAAGACCCTATCTCATAAGACCCTATCTCATAAGACCCTATCTCATAAGACCCTATCGCATAAGACCCTATCGCATAAGACCCTATCGCATAAGACCCTATCGCATAAGACCCTATCGCATAAGACCCTATCGCATAAGACCCTATCGCATAAGACCCTATCTCATAAGACCCTATCTCATAAGACCCTGCTGAATCCCTCACCACAGTCACCCATAGGGACCATGTTTGACCTATATTTGGCATGGCTTGTTAAGGTCCCCCTCTCAGCACGGCCTGACCTTCGACCTCGCGACAACATAGTCCAACGCGTCTGAGTTTTCTAATTAGCCTAGCGCTTGAGTATTCCACTATGATGCCATGGTGTCTCCATGACGGCGAGGCTACCGAGTTGATCCGCCAGCCGCCGCTGCTGTGTGCCCAGAGTGCAGATGAATGCTTTTTAATGAGCAGTTGTGAGGACCTTTTGGAGCTAAGGTGCGATTTAGCAAATCAAGGATGGATGTCGTCTGTCTGTTCTTACAGAACACGTCTAGAAATATCTAACACTTTATTAGGCTACTTGACGATGCTATATAAAAACACAGGCTAGCCTGGCCCAGCTGAAAGATCATCTATGACACATGGCAGCTGTAGTAGTGAACACTCTCCTCCTGTTCTATTGACACAGTGAGAGCCTGTGGCTGGGGCCGAAACCACACTGAATAAATCATAGCACAGCCAGAGATTAGCCGAGACAAAGGAGAAGCGTATGTTTGAAGTATAGAAATATATAAAGTAGTATGTGAGGGAGTTAAATATGCAGGCCTTCCTCACGGCTTGTCAGTCAAGTGAAAACAAGGCAAATTGAACTGCCAGGGAAACAACAGCCAGACGACAATGATCTGTTTTAATTAAATATGATGCGCAGAGACATTGCTGTGTTGTTTCTTTCCTAACGCTTTAATCAACATGTCACTATTTGACTGTAATCCTACCCCAACCAACCACCCCCGATGTGTCATATTTACATATTACTGGGGCGCGGTGAAGCTACTATATTGATTGTGTCGAAATTCCATCATCGCCCCTCCTTTTGTATTTGAGAGGAGAGATTTTAAAGCTAATTATTCTAATCTGACGGTATGCTTTATAGTCTCCCGTTCTCCTGTAGATGCACAGCATGTTCTCCTTCAAACATTGCTTATCTGAATTGTGTGTATGCGAGTACAGGTGTGTGTGTGTGTGTGTGGCTCTCAACGGTCAAGGCGTTGCAATACAGAAGAGTCATATTGTTCATTTGTGTAAGAGCATGGAATCCATGTAGACCCATTGCCAGGGTCATGCTTGCTTAGACTTGCTATTGATGTTTTTCCTCTTTCTATGTCTCTTCAGTCCAAAAAACTGTCAAACTGCTTTGGGACAGAGCAAGGACAACAAGAGGAATGAAATGCAACAGGCTGCCTGTAGCGATGTTTCTTTGTCAAAGTCTTCAGAGGGATGATGAAAAGTAGTACGGTCCAGTTGGGACACCTTAAAGGTCCGCAGTGGTCCAGTCCAGAGGGGAAAGAGCTGGACAAAGCTTTTCTCTGAACGTTCTAAGGTTTTGGAAGGTCAAGTCAGGGAGTGAAATCTTTTCGTGCCCAAGGCAATTTTTGGGGCTTTCACTCGAAGCCACCAGCTGAGATATCAATCGATACATTTTCAACAAAAACATGTGTCTAGGGGGACTCCATTCCTAAAAGAATGGATTTCACTAGTAAGTTCACAAAGTTCCAAAAAGGCATGAGGGAGAAGCAGAAGAGCGAAACAATCAAAGAGCTCATTGATTACCGAGATAATTCTCTGGACGACTTTGATGGACACAAAGGAAGTCAAAGGACACAGAGTCCTGTTTATTTCTTTATTTTCCTTCAATGGACTCTTCAGCCATCCCACCACAGGTATTCTCCTGGAATCCCTTTAATGGACTCTTCAGCCATCCCACCACAGGTATTCTCCTGGAATCCTATTAATGGACTCCTCAGCCATCCCACCACAGGTATTCTCCTGGAATCCTATTAATGGACTCCTCAGCCATCCCACCACAGGTATTCTCCTGGAATCCCTTTAATGGACTCTTCAGCCATCCCACCACAGGTGTTCTCCTGGAATCCCTTTAATAGACTCCTCAGCCATCCCACCACAGGTATTCTCCTGGAATCCCTTTAATGGACTCTTCAGCCATCCCACCACAGGTATTCTCCTGGAATCCTATTAATGGACTCCTCAGCCATCCCACCACAGGTATTCTCCTGGAATCCCTTTAATGGACTCCTCAGCCATCCCACCACAGGTGTTCTCCTGGAATCCCTTTAATGGACTCCTCAGCCATCCCACCACAGGTATTCTCCTGGAATCCCTTTAATGGACTCCTCAGCCATCCCACCACAGGTGTTCTCCTGGAATCCCTTTAATGGACTCCTCAGCCACCCCACCACAGGTGTTCTCCTGGAATCCCTTTAATGGACTCCTCAGCCACCCCACCACAGGTGTTCTCCTGGAATCCCTTTAATGGACTCCTCAGCCACCCCACCACAGGTGTACTCCTGGAACCTCTGCAGTTGGCTGCGTTGGTTAATTAGACTGATTCTTCAGGACTACTGTAATAGACCCAACAAAGCCTTGTGTATCCTGCTCATTAAGACACACACACTTCCTCTCCCAGCACAAAGGAAACGCAGGTTGGGAGGTTGGCTTCGCTGCTGGTAGTGAACGACAGTGGCACACGTCCATAATGCCTTTTCTCCTGAGAGATCAGGCACTAACTGCAGCCCAGCGGCTGATTTAGTTTTGGGACCAGACCCAAGTCACTCGAGTGTATAGAGGAACAATGGTTAATATAGTGGTTGTCTTTGTGTGGGGGAGCTGAAAAAGGTGGCCAACACTCGGTTATCAAAGTGTGTGTGTCAAACACTCACCATCCATGAACTCCAGGCTCAGTTTATTATCTGGTGTGAAGAGCGATTTGCAGTTTCTCAGCAGCTTTATTCGCTACCCATTTCCCAATGATCTTTCTTGGTACACGGCCATGAATATTGATTTGCTGTGTGTTAAAGCATCCCTCTTTGAAGTGCAGCCTCACATCTCATCTCTCCTTCTGCAGATTGGGGTGTCAGCTAGCCATGGGGGTTTCAAAGAGTTCGTCAGCCAGCCAGTCACCCCTGTGAAGGTCACAGTACAAGTCCCCAATGGTGACAATCTAATTTCTTTACTGCTGGCCCAATCTGGGGCCGTACCATGACGCCTGTTTGGTAGGGGTCAGTAGAGTCCGACCTGGCTCCCACCCTCCAATAATGGAACACTGTCATGTGCCATCCATCGGGACTTCAGTCACTAGGCTACATGCGTGGCTTTGTTTGCTTGGCTACTGTATGTCAGTGGTACAACTAGGACACATTAGTGCACTGCTAAATCTGAGGCAAATCTACATGAGGCGCTGCGTTCTTCTACTTGCCCAGAGTCAGATGAACTTGTGGATACCATTTTTATGTCTCTGGGTGCAGTATGAAGGAAGTTAAAGGTGGTGTCACGAGCCAATGCTAAATAGCGTTAGCATGATGACTGGAAGCGCAGTGATTGGACGTGTTCCGGCACGCTAGCGTATGCTACTGTACCTGTAGACTTCCAGTCACTGGCTTCATCAGCTTGGCTAATGGCTACATTAGAGACTAGTTAGCCTTTATCCCTCAACTCCCTCAACTCAAACATGAACCAGACTTAAAACCAGACTTAAAATCATTTTTTTTATTTTACATTTCTTTATAAATAATAATAATAAAGACAAACAGAGAAGAAAAGATGAACAACAGAACACAACAAAACCAAATGACATAGCAGCAGATACCATCTGAACACAGCAACTAGTACTGAAAAGTGGTGTCATTATGGACATCTTCACAGACTAGATATTCTGCATGAACAGGGCTTTAAATCCACAGGATGTTATTAGCGAAGATTAGCTCTATGTCGGACCGAGGGAGCATAAGATCCATAGCATTATGACATTAGCATAGCAGTCAAGCCATGAAACGCATTCATTATTTTGTTGTTTTCAGAAACGCTTTCAGGGACATTAATTGCATTCACAGTCATTACGGTTGTGTGATGTGGAGCAGAGATGTGCACTCTGCTCTGGTTTGCATTCATATGCATCTGTGTGCATCGCTGTTGTTTGTTTTGTTGGTGTAGTTAGCAAGTGTGTGTGTGTGTGTGTGTGTGTGTGTGTGTGTGTGTAGGCTACATATTGAGTATGCATGTTTGTGAGAGTGTGTGCGTGCATTCGTGTGTGTTTTGTGTGCGTAGGCCTATGTGCTGGGAATGTGTGAGACTAGCAAGCTCTGGCCTCTGTTATAGCGTTAGTCTTGAGGTGCCACACGGGGCGCTCATGTGTTGTCAGCTGTGATAATTTTGTTGTTCATCATCCCTAAGTCGCTTGTGACCAAGGCCTTCGCAACTCATTCTCTCTCCCTTTCTGTTCCTCTCGCCCTTTCTCCCTCTGGTCTCTCCTCCTCTCCCTACCATTCTCCTCTCCTGTCCCTAGCATTATCTCCTCTGCTCTCTCTAGCATTCTCCCCTCTGCTCTCCCAAGCATTCTCTCCTCTGCTCTCACTAGCATTCTCTCCTCTGCTCTCTCTATCATTCTCTCCTCTGCTCTCTCTATCATTATCTCCTCTGCTCTCTCTATCATTCTCTCCTCTGTTCTCCCGAGCATTCTCTCCTCTGTTCTCCCGAGCATTCTCTCCTCTGTTCTCCCGAGCATTCTCTCCTCTGTTCTCCCGAGCATTCTCTCCTCTGTTCTCCCGAGCATTCTCTCCTCTGTTCTCCCGAGCATTCTCTCCTCTGCTCTCCCGAGCATTCTCTCCTCAGCTCTCCCTAGCATCCTCTCCTCTGTTCTCCCGAGCATTCTCTCTCAGCTCTCCCGAGCATTCTCTCCTCAGCTCTCCCTAGCATCCTCTCCTCAGCTCTCCAATCCTAATTTCCGTTTCTCTATTGAGAGCAGCAGCCAACCTTCCCATCCTTGTCTCTTTGCCTCTGTGAGGTCTGTTAGGGTAATGAGGCTTCTACCTGGCCATTTAAAAGTTGATGGTAATAAGACCGAATATGTTTGAGGAGAAAGGTGTTTGGAATGAGATGTTATTGTTGCTGGAATAAAAGTGATTTGAATGACATGAGCGCCCCGTATCGCACCTCGATCCTAACGCCCGAAACACCTCTCTCCTACACACACACACCACAGTTACCATCAAACAATCAAAACTACCGCCAGTCTGGGCATTTATGCACACACACATGCACGCATGCACACACGCACTCGGGTTGGGGGTTTGAAATCATTTCACAATTGACATTTTTGTGGAATATCCGGCTATTTGAAACACATGTTACTTACATTTTGGAGGGCCAGTGAAATGGCAGAGCAGGTAGAGGGAGGAACAGTTGCAGTAACCAAGGCAACTCCACTACAGCCAAGACCAGATAACTTGTAGCAGCCAAAGTGTTATTTATCATCCCATGTAACAGTGCCTGTCTTGACTGGATTAACCTGGAGAAGCTGTTGGTGGCTTTTTACTCCTTCTCATTTTGCAAACTTTTATTTCCAGAACTTTACAGAGTAAGTTGAAAGCCTATCTATTTAGTGAACATGTTGTTAAGTATTGGGTATGATAGCATCACTTGTCCATTGAGGTGTTGTTTCAGTGTAAAATAACCAAGTCATGGTCGAGCGACAGTCCACCCGTTGCCTAGGCAACAGATACTTTGGCAAAGTGTTTGAGGGGTTTTCCAAGGCACTGCTGTAGGGGCTCAGCTGCCAAAAACTTACACCGCTAAACTTGACATATTTCTGTCAGTACTTTGCACAATTTACACAATTATTTCTGTCACAGTAACTTTTTATTGACATTTTCAATGGGCAAGTTTATCAGGTGGAAGTAAATATTTTTAAACCCTCACAAAAGCCACCCACCTACAGACTCAGCAATATAGCATGTTCAATGCAAGGATTAATATAATAACCCCCACTCTTGCCACATAAATCGACATTTCAGAGGCATTGTCAACCACATATTTATGATATAACTGATACTATTCTGATCCTCTGCTCTCCTCTATATCCATTGTGCTTTGAGCCGGAGTTTGCAGCAGTCTGTTTGCAGAAGTCTGTTGTCAAAAGGAAGTCTGTCCAGTCTCATTCCATACATTTGATTTGATGTCGTCTTCAGAGAGGTCATTTCATTTTCTTTTCTTCATAACGCACTTCGTATGTATTATTACATTATTTTCCTTCTACATAACACATCTGTGTACATTACACAAATCCCAATTTATTGTCTTAAGTTAGCTTGTCAGCTAATGTTAGCTAGGCTAGCTAGGTAGCTAACGTTAGCTGGACTAGGGGTTAAGGTTAGGATTAGGTAACATGCTAGCTAAGTAATTAAAGGGTTAGGTTTAACTAACATTCTAGCTAAGTAATTAAAGGTTTAGGTTTAACTAACATGCTAGCTAAGTAATTAAAGGGTTAGGTTTAACTAACATGCTAGCTAAGTAGTTGAAAAGTAGGAAGTTGTTCATAACGTGATTTGTTTGGGCTGCTAGACATTATACGGCCACCCGTCCTCCCAGACTAACCTCCAACCTGTCCTTTCTGTCTTAAGTAACCCACTGTTTTTATCTGTGATTGAAATGCACTCTATATATAAAGAAAAGGTAAACTAATGTTTGTGTGCCTGTCATGAATTTCCAAAAATAAATGTCTCTGTTTCACAATAATCTGTGATACTCCTAGCAAGTCAGGGGAAACCACCACCACCTGATCTCCTTTCAAACTTTACCTCACAGAGGATATCGCTTATTCTCATTTCCCCCTCTCTCATCTGTCCTGTTCATACCCTCTCCCTCTGTCCTTCCTTCCGTCCGTCCGTCCGTCCTCACTTCCGTCCGTCCGTCCTCACTTCCGTCCTTATTTTTGGCCGTCTGTCGGTCCTATTGGTGTGGTTAATTGCTTCCCTCTAATGCAATATATTAGGGTCGGAGCCCCTTCATCAGCCTAACGCCGGCATTTAATTAAGTCTCCCGGGTTAGGTAGTGGGCCGCGCTCCATCAGCAGATCACATGGTCATTAGTAATTAATACACTGACAGGATTAGCGCTCTCTGCTAGGCTTGCACGGTGTCGCTAGAGGGCAGGGGGGGCTGAGTGATGGCTTCCAGAGGGGGAGAGAAGGGAAAAGTGTGTCTGTGTAGTGGGTCGGTGTGTGTGTTGTCAGGGGAGGGTCTGGGTAGGTGTGTGTGTTGTCAGGGGAGGGGCTGGGTAGGTGTGTGTCTTGTCAGGGGAGGGGCTGGGTAGGTGTGTGTCTGTGTAGTGGGTCGCGTGTGTGTTGTCAGGGAGGGGCTGGTAGGTGTGTGTGTTGTCAGGGAGGGGCTGGGTAGGTGTGTCTGTGTAGTGGGTCGGCATGTGTCTTGTCAGGGGAGGGGCTGGGTAGGTGTGTGTGTCTGTGTAGTGGGTCGGCGTGTGTGTTGTCAGGGGAGGGGCTGGGTAGGTGTCTGTAGTGGGTCGGCGTGTGTGTTGTCAGGGGAGGGGCTGGGGTAGGTGTGTGTGTCTGTGTAGTGGGTCGGTGTGTGTGTTGTCAGGGGAGGGGCTGGGTAGGTGTGTGTGTTGTCAGGGTAGGGGCGGGTAGGTGTCTGTGTAGTGGGTCGCGTGTGTGTTGTCAGGAGAGGGGCGGGTATGTGTGTGTGTCTGTGTAGTGGGTCGGCGTGTGTGTTGTCAGGGGAGGGGCTGGTAGGTGTGTGTGTCTGTGTAGTGGGTCGGCGTGTGTGTTGTCAGGGGATGGGCTGCGTAGGTGTGTGTGTCTGTGTAGTGGATCGGCGTGTGTGTTGTCAGGGGGAGGGGCTGGTAGGTGTGTGTGTTGTCAGGGGATGGGCTGGTAGGTGTGTGTGTTGTCAGGGGATGGGCTGGGTAGGTGTGTGTGTCTGTGTAGTGGGTCGCCGTGTGTGTTGTCAGGGGAGGGGCTGGTAGGTGTGGTGGTGTTGTCGAGGGGAGGGGCTGGTGGTAGGTGTGTGTTGTGTAGTGGGTGGGTCGGTGTGTGTGTTTTCAGGGGAGGGGCCTGGGTAGGTGTGTGTGTCAGGGGAGGGGCGGGTAGGTGTGTGTGTTGTCGAGGGGATGGCTGGGTAGGTATGTGTATCTGTGTAGTGGGTCGGCGTGTGTGTTATCAGGGGAGGGGGCGGGTAGTGTGTGTGTTTGTGTTAGTGGGTCGGCGTGTTGTTGTCAGGGGAGGGGCTGGGTAGTTGTGTGGGTGTGTGTTGTCAGGGCGGGGCTGGTAGGTGTGTGTGTTCTGTATTGGGTCGGCGGGTGTGTTGTCAGGGGAGGGGGCGGTAGGTGTGTGTCAGGGGAGGGGCTGGGTAGGTGTGGGTGTTGTCAGGGGGGAGGGGCTGGTAGGTGTGTGAGTGTTGTCAGGGGAGGGGCGGATAGGGTGTGTGTGTTTGTCAGGGGAGGGGTCCTGGGTAGGTGTGTGTGTCAGGGGGGTCGGGTAGTGTGTGTGTTGGGTAGGTGTGTAGTGTTGTCATGGGGAGGTGTGTGTAGTGTGTTGTCAGGGGAGGGGCTGGGTAGGTGGTGTGTTGTCAAGGGGAGGGGCTGGGTAGGTGTGTGTGTTGTCAGGGGAGGGGCGGGTAGGTTGTTGTGTTGTCAGGGGGAGGGGCTGGGTAGGTTGTGTGTTGTCAGGGGAGGGGGCTGGGTAGGTGTGTGTGTTGTCAGGTGGAGGGGGCTGGGTAGGTGTGTGTGGTTGTCAGGGGAGGGCTGGGTAGGCGTGTGTGTTGTCAGGGGAGGGGCTGGGTAGGAGTGGTGTGTTGTCAGGGGAGGGAGCTGGGTAGGCGTGTGTGTTGTCCAGGGGAGGGGCTGGGTGGGGCGTGTGTGGTTGTCAGGGGAGGGGGCTGGGTAGGCGTGTTGTGTTGTCAGGGAGGGGCTGGGTAGGCGTGTGTGTTGTCAGGGGAGGGGGCTGGTAGGTGTGTGTGTTGTCAGGGGAGGGGCTGGGTAGGTGTGTGTTGTCCAGGGGAGGGGCTGGGTAGGCGTGTGTGTTGTCAGGGGAGGGGGCTGGGTAGGTTGTGTGTGTTGTCAGGGGAGGGGCTGGGTAGGCGTGTGTGTTGTCAGGGGAGGGGCTGGGTAGGCGTGTGTGTTGTCAGGGGAGGGGCTGGGTAGGCGTGTGTGTTGTCAGGGGAGGGGCTGGGTAGGCGTGTGTGTTGTCAGGGGAGGGGCTGGGTAGGCGTGTGTGTCAGGGGAGGGGCTGGGTAGGCGTGTGTGTTGTCAGGGGAGGGGCTGGGTAGGCGTGTGTGTTGTCAGGGGAGGGGCTGGGTAGGCGTGTGTGTTGTCAGGGGAGGGGCTGGGTAGGCGTGTGTATTGTCAGGGGAGGGGCTGGGTAGGCGTGTGTGTTGTCAGGGGAGGGGCTGGGTAGGTGTGTGTGTTGTCAGGGGAGGGGCTGGGTAGGTGTCTGTGTGTACATGCCAGTTTGCTCACACTAGTCTGTGTGCTGAAGTCTTCCCTCCGTGGTGACGGGGGTCTTTTCTCCAGCAGTAATGACATCATTAGAGGGCGACTGTGTTTCCATCTGCTCCACCATTACTCTCGCCCCACTTTGGGCCGCCCCGCCACGACGTGGGTCAGAATTAGAACGACACGGGCTAAATGGCCCTGCTAAATGATGAAGCCATTAGGAATGGGAGGCTAATTTAGAACATATGTAGTCCTGGAGAGAGAGAAAGAGATGGGGAGATACTGGGAGAAGACAACCAGGAAAGTTAACTTCCTTACCCGACATCTTCAATATCTGTCGGTCTGGGGCTGCTGTTAGATCTGTATAAGGTATTTATGAGCGTTGATGAGACAAGGATGTAGTGGGTTTTAAATATGCAGACGGACTGAGAAATGGGGGATGTGATATTTGATGACTCGCCGGAACTCTTTCGTGGATTGTTGTATTAACCTCGATGACATAATCAGTTATAGATCGTTGTTCTGTTGACAACATAATTCCTTATGTTCAATGTATTATATGACATAATGCTATTACACACATGAACTGACATCATAATATGTACATTAGTTGTGTGGTGTGTTCTTGGGAGGATCGTAGATTAGACCAGACTGTCACCATTCACAGTGATGGCTGTTGCTCTATACTCCACTCCTTTGGATGAATCCTAACTTCAGCCCTCTGTCAGTGAGTTGTCATTGATGACATGTAATATATATTGTTTTGCTTAGTGGAATGCATTTGTTGGAAGTCGCTCCCAGAGCATCTGCTAAATCTAAGTAAGTACACAAGCCTTTGCTAAATGACCAAAATGTCACTGTTCTGTAGGTTCTGTTGATGGACTACTGGATGTGAAGAACACTAAAAGTGCTGCCGAGGCCCTCTGCCCAGCTCACCTACGCCAGCACCGGCAGCGAGTTCGGCAGCCTTCTTCGCCAAGAAGAAACCCCAACGTGCCAAGCAGTCCCTCTTCAAGTAAGACACCGACAGGCTAAAACACTTGAGCATTGAGGGACTGTTTTACCAGACCTAGATTAAGCCTACTTTCTGTACTATAAACCATGCTTGACTTGATGGAGAATGT
>NW_022262600.1:25000-30599 GCF_002021735.2 Oncorhynchus kisutch | reverse complement strand
AGGTTTGAACTATACTAATGTTGTAGAATTACATAATCAACATCTGAACAACTTACGTTAAACATTATTGAGCCACTGAGTAATAGATAAGCTGTACACTAGGTACGGGGCGAAGGGTGTGGTCGATGTAAAACGGGAGTGGTGTTCTAACCAAATTTAGTTATTTTAATTCATTTACACTACTTCCCGGGTATTGATTTTGGTTTGATTGTTCAGATAACATCATTGAAATTAAACAGGAGGTCAGGTATACTAACATTAGAATCTGTTTTCATTATGGAGAACAATGAAAGGCCGCAGAGTGGATTGCAGGCTGGGTTTTTATGTTAAAGGGACAGTGCACATTTATCACAGTTGTGTGTGTCTGTCTAATGGCTGGGTATTTAAGAAGTATTTTGGGAGACAATTTGGAGAAACACGAATAAGACATGAAACATCGAGACAAATTATTTGAGTTTGAGGGGATTATCATAATTATTAGTTTTGTTTTTGTAGTAAATGTTGGGTTAAGGGGATTTCCATGTTTCCAGAGACATGATATTTTAAAGAGGCACGCTCACATATGGAACCTTTATGATTTTTTATTTTATGAGTTTTAATTACACAAGTGATTTTTATTTTATTTTAAGGATAAAGGTTCTTTAATATGTCTATGGTATGGAACACGAATGTGGGGGGATGGTGTAACCCGTGACCGGATTTCATGGCTCCCTCGGGTGGTCTGATCAGCCACAAGGGGGTGCCATTTGAATAATACATTTGTGGTCATGGGTAATACTGTTTTATAAAAAAAAAATATTTTTTTTTTTTTTAAATTTAATTTTTTAAGGTAACTTAATTATAGTGGAGTTTACTTAACCTATATAAAGACTTTAGTAATTGCCACCATAGACATGTTTTTCAAAAAATAAAAATCCATGAGTTTAGATAAAGCCAAACAGTGAGACATTTAGTTAAAATGTGGAAACATGGGAAAAGGCAGACAGATGAGCCCTCCCCCGCACTGCAGAGACCTTGACGGTTGGAGAGCAGAGAGAAGTTTTAGAAGGGAGCCAGGACGAGCAAGGATAACGGAGTGTGTAGATAACAGTCACTGAGTGGAGACAAAAGGGAGAATTGACATGTGAAAATAAAGGGGCGCTCCTACATGATAATGTCAGAACAGACGGATAATATACTAATCTTACCTAAGTCATTATTTAGAGCAGGTAAAGTTGTTACCTGGGCAAAGCTAGGTATCAAAAGGGGGATAGGTAAATTGTGGTCTAGGATAGGATGGGGCCTATTGGATAAGAAACTAATATTTTTTTAAAATGTAGTTAACAAATGGGCATAGAAGTTAAAGATAGAATCAGATAAACATGAGAAACTGTTTGTTAACCAAGCCTGTATGTCCAGCATTTTATGCATTATAGGTGAACTGCAGGTGAAGTCACTCAATCCAGTCCCAGAGGCTTGTTGGGGGACCATACCAAGGTCTCCTGGTGGCAGCTAGCTGAAAGAGCTACCCGGATTCATATCGCACGGTGGGAGGGTAAGACACACTGACACTATCGAACAATAAACAGTGTTCGAGAGGAGAACTGGAATTAACAGAATTCCGGGGGCCATCTCTCGAATGAAGAAAATCCTCCCTGTCCTGTCACCCCTGTTTTTGTTCATAGAAGTGAAGATGTGTCTGGCTCTTGCTAAGTGATGTGTTCTCGGGGAAAGGGTGGGGCTTCACATGGAAGCTGTTTGTCTGAGCGGTCTTATCGTGGGTGACATCCCAAATAACACAGCTCCGGATGAATCAGTACCCGAAGCCTCAGCTGGTTTGACCACCCTGGATCACGGGTTGACAGAAAACACTGGGGTGGATACTTTCTGATTAATTGGGTTTGATAATATGTTTAGAAAATGGGGAAAATATTATGATCACTGTATTATGGGCTACATTCACCTGTGTGACTGTTTTAGTTTTATGGGGCTGTTGTCTAACTCCTGTCTGAGGCCTTATTTCCAGGACTCTGGAGAAATCGATGGAAATAGATGGTGATGTACCAGCGGATTCCAGGTTCTGACCCGTGGAATGCTGAATGTATGTCTACAGAACAAGTGGACGAAAATTATAAATGAAATTATATTAAATTGGAGGGTGTCCGTATGGGATTACAGGATAACCGACTTGGGACAGTTCTGGGATTGGAAGAGAGGGTATCCTTATAGCATAGGGGATCCCACAAAGGGGATAGCTTTTCATGATATGGGAAAACCTGGGAGCACTGTTGAACTTTGTAAAGGTGATGAAATCTTGCTAACCATCAAAACTATTAAGCTCTCTGATGCAGGCACTTACACCCTCGGACTACAAAGGACCGGGACAGACACGATGGGTGTGTTTTCTATTAAGGTGCTGCCAAAACCAGAGGTCCCAGATGAACCAGGGCCAGACACACTCCTCTACCACCCCTGGACCGAACCTGCCACCACTGTATTAAAAAATCCCATTCAGGTAATTAATGTTAGACTATTCAGCTATTGATCAATTAGGCACTGAGACTGGTGTTATTGGTAGGGACAATTTGTGGCTTTCTTATGAGGTACAGTTAAGACCCTGAAAAGAAAGGACTACATGAGTTACATGAAACATTGGTCATGATGGACCTGTTCTGGCTACACACCCATTTGCTATAGGAGAAGGAGGGGTGGTTGTGTATTCTGAGAGGTTTATACCTGGTTGAGGCCAATTCAACTCTCTGTTCCTCTTTGAGCCTTGTGTTTCCTACAGTACCTCCTCATCGGGCCCCTTGGGGTGTTGAGGCATATGGGGGCAATTACAGTTGCATCACGGGTACAGGTAATGGCATTGATTATGGGAGATTGCCTGAAGCTGATTGCAGTAGTAACATAACCATTAATTCCACTTGGCCAGTTACAGGCCTAAACCAAACTAGTGGTCTGGCTGATGTGTGGTGGATCTGTGGACCCAAAAGAGTGCTGAGACCCATTCTTAGAGGAGACTGGCAAGGTACGTGTGCTCTGACCAGTTTGATAATTCCACTGACCATTGTTGATGTTACTGCTGAACAGTTGTTGGGTTCTGTATCCAGGGGACCTGAAAACATTCCATCCCATGGGAGACATAGAAGTAGTGCTCCATGGACAGAGGATGTAGTTGACATACACACTAACCTTGGGAGTGCCGGTGGGGGTTCCTCATGAGCTTCAGGCCTTGGGCAGGAATGATGGATTATAGGTCCAGCCATGGTGGATGCAAGACAGACTGCATGGATTCATTACATCTACTATGATCAACAGCGTTTTGTTAATTACCCCCGTGATGCACTCACTGGTATGTCTGAACAGTTTGAGGCCACATCTAGGGTTGCCAGACAGAATAGACTTGCTTTGGATATGCTTCTTGCCAGTCAGGGGGCGTATGCAAGATGTTCGGTGAACAATGTTGCACGTATATTCCTAATAACACCAGTCCAGATAGTAGTATATCTAAGGCCCTTAGTGGGCTTGATGCACTATCTGCTGAGATGAGGACCATGGCGGGGGTGGAGGAGTCTGGCCTGTTCTCTTGAGTGGGAGCCTGGTTTTGGTAAGTAAACTAGAATGGTGGTTACTGGATTTCTGACCCTAATTTTTGTTATTTGACGTGTTGTGCTGCTTGCATCATACCGTGTTTTAAGAAGTCTGTTACAGATGTGGTGAAGGCTTCAGGCATGATGATGCCTTTGCTTGATGCTCCAGTTGGAGATGCTGATACTGAAGCATGCTTTCAGGGGAGGATGAGACTGACTGAGGATGACCCATGGTATGCTGTGGGCGAGGTAGTAGAATAAATCTTACACCACCACAGTTCCTTGTTATACATCTTTATGATGGGTTTCTTTCCAGTATGTTTGTTCTCCCTGTTGTGAAGGTTTTGAGTCCCTGGGTGGCATGAAGCCCAACTGGTGCAGGATAGGAGTAGCTGAGAGGACCAGATGGTTTATAATAATGCTTTGCTTTGTTTTACTCTGTTTTCCATGACCAAAGTTTTATCCGGTATCTTACATGTCAATAAACAAAGTGTTATCCTGTTTTTGCTAAGTGACACCCTTGTGGGTGTCAAAAGGGGGACTTAAATTTCATTTTTTTATGTTCTGTTTTTGAATGAGCTGTTCTCTTTTGACATGAAGGTATTTTAAACTCTGTGACTGTTATATGATTCATTGCTGAATTTTTGTTCACACCCTGGGGGTGTGAAAAAGAGGGATTATTGGTTCCTGTGTTTTACATTATAGCCATTACCATATATATGATTGAATATTATCTGCTGTTGGCTTGTGTTGATGTATGCAAGTGTTATGCAACATAGCTGACTTGAAACATTGTTAAAAGTGTCAGGGCCAGGGGACTTTCTCATGCTGGAAAAATACAGAAGGGAGGGCACATTCAGAGCGTGGGGTTGCGAGAACAAGCGTTTTTTTTTTGTTGTTAGATAACAGGAGCCAGGTGCGTGATAACGGTATGGAGCATGAGAGCCTGGCTGCAACTTCTCTTATGACATTCCAGAATCGCATTGCAGTAGATATGCTACTGGCGGAGAAAGGTGGAGCTTGTACTATGTTTGGTGAACAGTGTTGCACTTTCATCCCTAGTAACACAGCCTCCGATGGTAGCTTGACCATGGCCCTAGAAGGTTTGAGGACGCTTAATGGTAAAATGAAATCTCATTCTGGGATGGATACCTCGATGTGGGACTCCTGGATGAGTGCGTTTGGTAAATATAAAACCCTGGTGTCCTCCATTTTGGTATCCATTTCGGTGTTCGCTGCCATTTTAGTTCTCGTGGATGCTGTTGCATTCCATGCATCCGTTCCTTGCCACTAGGGTTATCTCTAAGCCATTGACCCTTCCTCCCCTTCCCAGATGTTTCCTCTGCTGGATAAAGACCTACATGAATTCGAGGAGGAGAGTGCCTATTTAGGTTACATTATATCTGCTGTTGCCTTATGGGGATGTATGTATGTGTTATGCAAGTGGATCATTCCGCCTGACTTGCCTAGTTTAAGTCACATCTCTTTGGAGATGTGAAGAGAGGGAATCACAACTTTTTCCTGCGGGAAAAAAGTTGGCTTATGTAGACAAGCATTTACTTTTATTTGAGCTGTTGTTCTCCGCTCTGTTAAATGAGGGTTGTAAGTTCCTAGGTGGCTGGTAGCCAACTTAGTACATAGTGGGATTGAATGGAGAACATGATGTAATACATATATATCTATTTCTGTTTAAAACCGTGCTTATTTCATAGTCCATTGGGAGAAAGTTTCTCTTGTGTCTGGATCCAGTTAGGTTGGTAGTCTCTGGTGAGACGTGAAGAGAGGTTTTGTAGAGAAATGTAATTCTTTGTATTTCATCCAAACTATTGTGCTAAAGGGCTACCACTCAGAGTTAGCCTGTGGGTTCCCCTACAGTGATAGCTCCTGCATTACACTAATGGCAAAACAGCGCACAAGAATGACTCTTTTCTCTTAACTTGAATGCACCGAATAGTTTTTACGACCACACGGACTGAGTACGCCTGAGTCCAATCTCGGAAGCTAAGCAGACTACACCCGGGGAGACC
>NW_022262600.1:0-22500 GCF_002021735.2 Oncorhynchus kisutch | reverse complement strand
CAGGTGCTGTAAGCTTTTTCGTCAACTCTTTGTCCGTTTTTTCCCACAAGGCTGAAATATGTGCCCTTGCTTTGAAATAAGTAAGCAAGGTTAGTTTGTATTTCATCCAACAATCTGTGCTACAAATTATTTCTACAGTATATGCAATTTCTTCCACTTTTTGAGTGACACAAAGATGCTTATCTAAATGGTGAAAATGCAACAGCTGTTAATCAGACTCACTTTCACTTAACATAGTGCACCAAGAGATAGTTTCTCGCTTACGACCACACCGGCCTGAGTACGCCTGATCTCGTCTGATCTCGGAAGCTAAGCAGGGTCGGGCCTGGTTAGTACTTGGATGG
This sequence comes from Oncorhynchus kisutch, assembly GCF_002021735.2. Lineage (NCBI taxonomy): Eukaryota > Metazoa > Chordata > Actinopteri > Salmoniformes > Salmonidae > Oncorhynchus > Oncorhynchus kisutch. The sequence goes on along the minus strand of NW_022262600.1, from coordinate 22,156 downwards.
GAGACCGCCTGGGAATACCAGGTGCTGTAAGCTTTTCGTCAACTCTTTGTCCGTTTTTTCCCACAAGGCTGAAATATGTGCCCTTGCTTTGAAATAAGTAAGCAAGGTTAGTTTGTATTTCATCCAACAATCTGTGCTACAAATTATTTCTACAGTATATGCAATTTCTTCCACTTTTTGAGTGACACAAAGATGCTTATCTAAATGGTGAAAATGCAACAGCTGTTAATCAGACTCACTTTCACTTAACATAGTGCACCAAGAGATAGTTTCTCGCTTACGACCACACCGGCCTGAGTACGCCTGATCTCGTCTGATCTCGGAAGCTAAGCAGGGTCGGGCCTGGTTAGTACTTGGATGGGAGACCGCCTGGGAATACCAGGTGCTGTAAGCTTTTCGTCAACTCTTTGTCCGTTTTTTCCCACAAGGCTGAAATATGTGCCCTTGCTTTGAAATAAGTAAGCAAGGTTAGTTTGTATTTCATCCAACAATCTGTGCTACAAATTATTTCTACAGTATATGCAATTTCTTCCACTTTTTGAGTGACACAAAGATGCTTATCTAAATGGTGAAAATGCAACAGCTGTTAATCAGACTCACTTTCACTTAACATAGTGCACCAAGAGATAGTTTCTCGCTTACGACCACACCGGCCTGAGTACGCCTGATCTCGTCTGATCTCGGAAGCTAAGCAGGGTCGGGCCTGGTTAGTACTTGGATGGGAGACCGCCTGGGAATACCAGGTGCTGTAAGCTTTTCGTCAACTCTTTGTCCGTTTTTTCCCACAAGGCTGAAATATGTGCCCTTGCTTTGAAATAAGTAAGCAAGGTTAGTTTGTATTTCATCCAACAATCTGTGCTACAAATTATTTCTACAGTATATGCAATTTCTTCCACTTTTTGAGTGACACAAAGATGCTTATCTAAATGGTGAAAATGCAACAGCTGTTAATCAGACTCACTTTCACTTAACATAGTGCACCAAGAGATAGTTTCTCGCTTACGACCACACCGGCCTGAGTACGCCTGATCTCGTCTGATCTCGGAAGCTAAGCAGGGTCGGGCCTGGTTAGTACTTGGATGGGAGACCGCCTGGGAATACCAGGTGCTGTAAGCTTTTTGTCAACTCTTTGTCCGTTTTTTCCCACAAGGCTGAAATATGTGCCCTTGCTTTGAAATAAGTAAGCAAGGTTAGTTTGTATTTCATCCAACAATCTGTGCTACAAATTATTTCTACAGTATATGCAATTTCTTCCACTTTTTGAGTGACACAAAGATGCTTATCTAAATGGTGAAAATGCAACAGCTGTTAATCAGACTCACTTTCACTTAACATAGTGCACCAAGAGATAGTTTCTCGCTTACGACCACACCGGCCTGAGTACGCCTGATCTCGTCTGATCTCGGAAGCTAAGCAGGGTCGGGCCTGGTTAGTACTTGGATGGGAGACCGCCTGGGAATACCAGGTGCTGTAAGCTTTTTCGTCAACTCTTTGTCCGTTTTTTCCCACAAGGCTGAAATATGTGCCCTTGCTTTGAAATAAGTAAGCAAGGTTAGTTTGTATTTCATCCAACAATCTGTGCTACAAATTATTTCTACAGTATATGCAATTTCTTCCACTTTTTGAGTGACACAAAGATGCTTATCTAAATGGTGAAAATGCAACAGCTGTTAATCAGACTCACTTTCACTTAACATAGTGCACCAAGAGATAGTTTCTCGCTTACGACCACACCGGCCTGAGTACGCCTGATCTCGTCTGATCTCGGAAGCTAAGCAGGGTCGGGCCTGGTTAGTACTTGGATGGGAGACCGCCTGGGAATACCAGGTGCTGTAAGCTTTTCGTCAACTCTTTGTCCGTTTTTTCCCACAAGGCTGAAATATGTGCCCTTGCTTTGAAATAAGTAAGCAAGGTTAGTTTGTATTTCATCCAACAATCTGTGCTACAAATTATTTCTACAGTATATGCAATTTCTTCCACTTTTTGAGTGACACAAAGATGCTTATCTAAATGGTGAAAATGCAACAGCTGTTAATCAGACTCACTTTCACTTAACATAGTGCACCAAGAGATAGTTTCTCGCTTACGACCACACCGGCCTGAGTACGCCTGATCTCGTCTGATCTCGGAAGCTAAGCAGGGTCGGGCCTGGTTAGTACTTGGATGGGAGACCGCCTGGGAATACCAGGTGCTGTAAGCTTTTCGTCAACTCTTTGTCCGTTTTTTCCCACAAGGCTGAAATATGTGCCCTTGCTTTGAAATAAGTAAGCAAGGTTAGTTTGTATTTCATCCAACAATCTGTGCTACAAATTATTTCTACAGTATATGCAATTTCTTCCACTTTTTGAGTGACACAAAGATGCTTATCTAAATGGTGAAAATGCAACAGCTGTTAATCAGACTCACTTTCACTTAACATAGTGCACCAAGAGATAGTTTCTCGCTTACGACCACACCGGCCTGAGTACGCCTGATCTCGTCTGATCTCGGAAGCTAAGCAGGGTCGGGCCTGGTTAGTACTTGGATGGGAGACCGCCTGGGAATACCAGGTGCTGTAAGCTTTTCGTCAACTCTTTGTCCGTTTTTTCCCACAAGGCTGAAATATGTGCCCTTGCTTTGAAATAAGTAAGCAAGGTTAGTTTGTATTTCATCCAACAATCTGTGCTACAAATTATTTCTACAGTATATGCAATTTCTTCCACTTTTTGAGTGACACAAAGATGCTTATCTAAATGGTGAAAATGCAACAGCTGTTAATCAGACTCACTTTCACTTAACATAGTGCACCAAGAGATAGTTTCTCGCTTACGACCACACCGGCCTGAGTACGCCTGATCTCGTCTGATCTCGGAAGCTAAGCAGGGTCGGGCCTGGTTAGTACTTGGATGGGAGACCGCCTGGGAATACCAGGTGCTGTAAGCTTTTCGTCAACTCTTTGTCCGTTTTTTCCCACAAGGCTGAAATATGTGCCCTTGCTTTGAAATAAGTAAGCAAGGTTAGTTTGTATTTCATCCAACAATCTGTGCTACAAATTATTTCTACAGTATATGCAATTTCTTCCACTTTTTGAGTGACACAAAGATGCTTATCTAAATGGTGAAAATGCAACAGCTGTTAATCAGACTCACTTTCACTTAACATAGTGCACCAAGAGATAGTTTCTCGCTTACGACCACACCGGCCTGAGTACGCCTGATCTCGTCTGATCTCGGAAGCTAAGCAGGGTCGGGCCTGGTTAGTACTTGGATGGGAGACCGCCTGGGAATACCAGGTGCTGTAAGCTTTTCGTCAACTCTTTGTCCGTTTTTTCCCACAAGGCTGAAATATGTGCCCTTGCTTTGAAATAAGTAAGCAAGGTTAGTTTGTATTTCATCCAACAATCTGTGCTACAAATTATTTCTACAGTATATGCAATTTCTTCCACTTTTTGAGTGACACAAAGATGCTTATCTAAATGGTGAAAATGCAACAGCTGTTAATCAGACTCACTTTCACTTAACATAGTGCACCAAGAGATAGTTTCTCGCTTACGACCACACCGGCCTGAGTACGCCTGATCTCGTCTGATCTCGGAAGCTAAGCAGGGTCGGGCCTGGTTAGTACTTGGATGGGAGACCGCCTGGGAATACCAGGTGCTGTAAGCTTTTCGTCAACTCTTTGTCCGTTTTTTCCCACAAGGCTGAAATATGTGCCCTTGCTTTGAAATAAGTAAGCAAGGTTAGTTTGTATTTCATCCAACAATCTGTGCTACAAATTATTTCTACAGTATATGCAATTTCTTCCACTTTTTGAGTGACACAAAGATGCTTATCTAAATGGTGAAAATGCAACAGCTGTTAATCAGACTCACTTTCACTTAACATAGTGCACCAAGAGATAGTTTCTCGCTTACGACCACACCGGCCTGAGTACGCCTGATCTCGTCTGATCTCGGAAGCTAAGCAGGGTCGGGCCTGGTTAGTACTTGGATGGGAGACCGCCTGGGAATACCAGGTGCTGTAAGCTTTTCGTCAACTCTTTGTCCGTTTTTTCCCACAAGGCTGAAATATGTGCCCTTGCTTTGAAATAAGTAAGCAAGGTTAGTTTGTATTTCATCCAACAATCTGTGCTACAAATTATTTCTACAGTATATGCAATTTCTTCCACTTTTTGAGTGACACAAAGATGCTTATCTAAATGGTGAAAATGCAACAGCTGTTAATCAGACTCACTTTCACTTAACATAGTGCACCAAGAGATAGTTTCTCGCTTACGACCACACCGGCCTGAGTACGCCTGATCTCGTCTGATCTCGGAAGCTAAGCAGGGTCGGGCCTGGTTAGTACTTGGATGGGAGACCGCCTGGGAATACCAGGTGCTGTAAGCTTTTCGTCAACTCTTTGTCCGTTTTTTCCCACAAGGCTGAAATATGTGCCCTTGCTTTGAAATAAGTAAGCAAGGTTAGTTTGTATTTCATCCAACAATCTGTGCTACAAATTATTTCTACAGTATATGCAATTTCTTCCACTTTTTGAGTGACACAAAGATGCTTATCTAAATGGTGAAAATGCAACAGCTGTTAATCAGACTCACTTTCACTTAACATAGTGCACCAAGAGATAGTTTCTCGCTTACGACCACACCGGCCTGAGTACGCCTGATCTCGTCTGATCTCGGAAGCTAAGCAGGGTCGGGCCTGGTTAGTACTTGGATGGGAGACCGCCTGGGAATACCAGGTGCTGTAAGCTTTTTCGTCAACTCTTTGTCCGTTTTTTCCCACAAGGCTGAAATATGTGCCCTTGCTTTGAAATAAGTAAGCAAGGTTAGTTTGTATTTCATCCAACAATCTGTGCTACAAATTATTTCTACAGTATATGCAATTTCTTCCACTTTTTGAGTGACACAAAGATGCTTATCTAAATGGTGAAAATGCAACAGCTGTTAATCAGACTCACTTTCACTTAACATAGTGCACCAAGAGATAGTTTCTCGCTTACGACCACACCGGCCTGAGTACGCCTGATCTCGTCTGATCTCGGAAGCTAAGCAGGGTCGGGCCTGGTTAGTACTTGGATGGGAGACCGCCTGGGAATACCAGGTGCTGTAAGCTTTTCGTCAACTCTTTGTCCGTTTTTTCCCACAAGGCTGAAATATGTGCCCTTGCTTTGAAATAAGTAAGCAAGGTTAGTTTGTATTTCATCCAACAATCTGTGCTACAAATTATTTCTACAGTATATGCAATTTCTTCCACTTTTTGAGTGACACAAAGATGCTTATCTAAATGGTGAAAATGCAACAGCTGTTAATCAGACTCACTTTCACTTAACATAGTGCACCAAGAGATAGTTTCTCGCTTACGACCACACCGGCCTGAGTACGCCTGATCTCGTCTGATCTCGGAAGCTAAGCAGGGTCGGGCCTGGTTAGTACTTGGATGGGAGACCGCCTGGGAATACCAGGTGCTGTAAGCTTTTCGTCAACTCTTTGTCCGTTTTTTCCCACAAGGCTGAAATATGTGCCCTTGCTTTGAAATAAGTAAGCAAGGTTAGTTTGTATTTCATCCAACAATCTGTGCTACAAATTATTTCTACAGTATATGCAATTTCTTCCACTTTTTGAGTGACACAAAGATGCTTATCTAAATGGTGAAAATGCAACAGCTGTTAATCAGACTCACTTTCACTTAACATAGTGCACCAAGAGATAGTTTCTCGCTTACGACCACACCGGCCTGAGTACGCCTGATCTCGTCTGATCTCGGAAGCTAAGCAGGGTCGGGCCTGGTTAGTACTTGGATGGGAGACCGCCTGGGAATACCAGGTGCTGTAAGCTTTTCGTCAACTCTTTGTCCGTTTTTTCCCACAAGGCTGAAATATGTGCCCTTGCTTTGAAATAAGTAAGCAAGGTTAGTTTGTATTTCATCCAACAATCTGTGCTACAAATTATTTCTACAGTATATGCAATTTCTTCCACTTTTTGAGTGACACAAAGATGCTTATCTAAATGGTGAAAATGCAACAGCTGTTAATCAGACTCACTTTCACTTAACATAGTGCACCAAGAGATAGTTTCTCGCTTACGACCACACCGGCCTGAGTACGCCTGATCTCGTCTGATCTCGGAAGCTAAGCAGGGTCGGGCCTGGTTAGTACTTGGATGGGAGACCGCCTGGGAATACCAGGTGCTGTAAGCTTTTCGTCAACTCTTTGTCCGTTTTTTCCCACAAGGCTGAAATATGTGCCCTTGCTTTGAAATAAGTAAGCAAGGTTAGTTTGTATTTCATCCAACAATCTGTGCTACAAATTATTTCTACAGTATATGCAATTTCTTCCACTTTTTGAGTGACACAAAGATGCTTATCTAAATGGTGAAAATGCAACAGCTGTTAATCAGACTCACTTTCACTTAACATAGTGCACCAAGAGATAGTTTCTCGCTTACGACCACACCGGCCTGAGTACGCCTGATCTCGTCTGATCTCGGAAGCTAAGCAGGGTCGGGCCTGGTTAGTACTTGGATGGGAGACCGCCTGGGAATACCAGGTGCTGTAAGCTTTTCGTCAACTCTTTGTCCGTTTTTTCCCACAAGGCTGAAATATGTGCCCTTGCTTTGAAATAAGTAAGCAAGGTTAGTTTGTATTTCATCCAACAATCTGTGCTACAAATTATTTCTACAGTATATGCAATTTCTTCCACTTTTTGAGTGACACAAAGATGCTTATCTAAATGGTGAAAATGCAACAGCTGTTAATCAGACTCACTTTCACTTAACATAGTGCACCAAGAGATAGTTTCTCGCTTACGACCACACCGGCCTGAGTACGCCTGATCTCGTCTGATCTCGGAAGCTAAGCAGGGTCGGGCCTGGTTAGTACTTGGATGGGAGACCGCCTGGGAATACCAGGTGCTGTAAGCTTTTCGTCAACTCTTTGTCCGTTTTTTCCCACAAGGCTGAAATATGTGCCCTTGCTTTGAAATAAGTAAGCAAGGTTAGTTTGTATTTCATCCAACAATCTGTGCTACAAATTATTTCTACAGTATATGCAATTTCTTCCACTTTTTGAGTGACACAAAGATGCTTATCTAAATGGTGAAAATGCAACAGCTGTTAATCAGACTCACTTTCACTTAACATAGTGCACCAAGAGATAGTTTCTCGCTTACGACCACACCGGCCTGAGTACGCCTGATCTCGTCTGATCTCGGAAGCTAAGCAGGGTCGGGCCTGGTTAGTACTTGGATGGGAGACCGCCTGGGAATACCAGGTGCTGTAAGCTTTTCGTCAACTCTTTGTCCGTTTTTTCCCACAAGGCTGAAATATGTGCCCTTGCTTTGAAATAAGTAAGCAAGGTTAGTTTGTATTTCATCCAACAATCTGTGCTACAAATTATTTCTACAGTATATGCAATTTCTTCCACTTTTTGAGTGACACAAAGATGCTTATCTAAATGGTGAAAATGCAACAGCTGTTAATCAGACTCACTTTCACTTAACATAGTGCACCAAGAGATAGTTTCTCGCTTACGACCACACCGGCCTGAGTACGCCTGATCTCGTCTGATCTCGGAAGCTAAGCAGGGTCGGGCCTGGTTAGTACTTGGATGGGAGACCGCCTGGGAATACCAGGTGCTGTAAGCTTTTTGTCAACTCTTTGTCCGTTTTTTCCCACAAGGCTGAAATATGTGCCCTTGCTTTGAAATAAGTAAGCAAGGTTAGTTTGTATTTCATCCAACAATCTGTGCTACAAATTATTTCTACAGTATATGCAATTTCTTCCACTTTTTGAGTGACACAAAGATGCTTATCTAAATGGTGAAAATGCAACAGCTGTTAATCAGACTCACTTTCACTTAACATAGTGCACCAAGAGATAGTTTCTCGCTTACGACCACACCGGCCTGAGTACGCCTGATCTCGTCTGATCTCGGAAGCTAAGCAGGGTCGGGCCTGGTTAGTACTTGGATGGGAGACCGCCTGGGAATACCAGGTGCTGTAAGCTTTTCGTCAACTCTTTGTCCGTTTTTTCCCACAAGGCTGAAATATGTGCCCTTGCTTTGAAATAAGTAAGCAAGGTTAGTTTGTATTTCATCCAACAATCTGTGCTACAAATTATTTCTACAGTATATGCAATTTCTTCCACTTTTTGAGTGACACAAAGATGCTTATCTAAATGGTGAAAATGCAACAGCTGTTAATCAGACTCACTTTCACTTAACATAGTGCACCAAGAGATAGTTTCTCGCTTACGACCACACCGGCCTGAGTACGCCTGATCTCGTCTGATCTCGGAAGCTAAGCAGGGTCGGGCCTGGTTAGTACTTGGATGGGAGACCGCCTGGGAATACCAGGTGCTGTAAGCTTTTCGTCAACTCTTTGTCCGTTTTTTCCCACAAGGCTGAAATATGTGCCCTTGCTTTGAAATAAGTAAGCAAGGTTAGTTTGTATTTCATCCAACAATCTGTGCTACAAATTATTTCTACAGTATATGCAATTTCTTCCACTTTTTGAGTGACACAAAGATGCTTATCTAAATGGTGAAAATGCAACAGCTGTTAATCAGACTCACTTTCACTTAACATAGTGCACCAAGAGATAGTTTCTCGCTTACGACCACACCGGCCTGAGTACGCCTGATCTCGTCTGATCTCGGAAGCTAAGCAGGGTCGGGCCTGGTTAGTACTTGGATGGGAGACCGCCTGGGAATACCAGGTGCTGTAAGCTTTTCGTCAACTCTTTGTCCGTTTTTTCCCACAAGGCTGAAATATGTGCCCTTGCTTTGAAATAAGTAAGCAAGGTTAGTTTGTATTTCATCCAACAATCTGTGCTACAAATTATTTCTACAGTATATGCAATTTCTTCCACTTTTTGAGTGACACAAAGATGCTTATCTAAATGGTGAAAATGCAACAGCTGTTAATCAGACTCACTTTCACTTAACATAGTGCACCAAGAGATAGTTTCTCGCTTACGACCACACCGGCCTGAGTACGCCTGATCTCGTCTGATCTCGGAAGCTAAGCAGGGTCGGGCCTGGTTAGTACTTGGATGGGAGACCGCCTGGGAATACCAGGTGCTGTAAGCTTTTTGTCAACTCTTTGTCCGTTTTTTCCCACAAGGCTGAAATATGTGCCCTTGCTTTGAAATAAGTAAGCAAGGTTAGTTTGTATTTCATCCAACAATCTGTGCTACAAATTATTTCTACAGTATATGCAATTTCTTCCACTTTTTGAGTGACACAAAGATGCTTATCTAAATGGTGAAAATGCAACAGCTGTTAATCAGACTCACTTTCACTTAACATAGTGCACCAAGAGATAGTTTCTCGCTTACGACCACACCGGCCTGAGTACGCCTGATCTCGTCTGATCTCGGAAGCTAAGCAGGGTCGGGCCTGGTTAGTACTTGGATGGGAGACCGCCTGGGAATACCAGGTGCTGTAAGCTTTTCGTCAACTCTTTGTCCGTTTTTTCCCACAAGGCTGAAATATGTGCCCTTGCTTTGAAATAAGTAAGCAAGGTTAGTTTGTATTTCATCCAACAATCTGTGCTACAAATTATTTCTACAGTATATGCAATTTCTTCCACTTTTTGAGTGACACAAAGATGCTTATCTAAATGGTGAAAATGCAACAGCTGTTAATCAGACTCACTTTCACTTAACATAGTGCACCAAGAGATAGTTTCTCGCTTACGACCACACCGGCCTGAGTACGCCTGATCTCGTCTGATCTCGGAAGCTAAGCAGGGTCGGGCCTGGTTAGTACTTGGATGGGAGACCGCCTGGGAATACCAGGTGCTGTAAGCTTTTCGTCAACTCTTTGTCCGTTTTTTCCCACAAGGCTGAAATATGTGCCCTTGCTTTGAAATAAGTAAGCAAGGTTAGTTTGTATTTCATCCAACAATCTGTGCTACAAATTATTTCTACAGTATATGCAATTTCTTCCACTTTTTGAGTGACACAAAGATGCTTATCTAAATGGTGAAAATGCAACAGCTGTTAATCAGACTCACTTTCACTTAACATAGTGCACCAAGAGATAGTTTCTCGCTTACGACCACACCGGCCTGAGTACGCCTGATCTCGTCTGATCTCGGAAGCTAAGCAGGGTCGGGCCTGGTTAGTACTTGGATGGGAGACCGCCTGGGAATACCAGGTGCTGTAAGCTTTTTGTCAACTCTTTGTCCGTTTTTTCCCACAAGGCTGAAATATGTGCCCTTGCTTTGAAATAAGTAAGCAAGGTTAGTTTGTATTTCATCCAACAATCTGTGCTACAAATTATTTCTACAGTATATGCAATTTCTTCCACTTTTTGAGTGACACAAAGATGCTTATCTAAATGGTGAAAATGCAACAGCTGTTAATCAGACTCACTTTCACTTAACATAGTGCACCAAGAGATAGTTTCTCGCTTACGACCACACCGGCCTGAGTACGCCTGATCTCGTCTGATCTCGGAAGCTAAGCAGGGTCGGGCCTGGTTAGTACTTGGATGGGAGACCGCCTGGGAATACCAGGTGCTGTAAGCTTTTTGTCAACTCTTTGTCCGTTTTTTCCCACAAGGCTGAAATATGTGCCCTTGCTTTGAAATAAGTAAGCAAGGTTAGTTTGTATTTCATCCAACAATCTGTGCTACAAATTATTTCTACAGTATATGCAATTTCTTCCACTTTTTGAGTGACACAAAGATGCTTATCTAAATGGTGAAAATGCAACAGCTGTTAATCAGACTCACTTTCACTTAACATAGTGCACCAAGAGATAGTTTCTCGCTTACGACCACACCGGCCTGAGTACGCCTGATCTCGTCTGATCTCGGAAGCTAAGCAGGGTCGGGCCTGGTTAGTACTTGGATGGGAGACCGCCTGGGAATACCAGGTGCTGTAAGCTTTTCGTCAACTCTTTGTCCGTTTTTTCCCACAAGGCTGAAATATGTGCCCTTGCTTTGAAATAAGTAAGCAAGGTTAGTTTGTATTTCATCCAACAATCTGTGCTACAAATTATTTCTACAGTATATGCAATTTCTTCCACTTTTTGAGTGACACAAAGATGCTTATCTAAATGGTGAAAATGCAACAGCTGTTAATCAGACTCACTTTCACTTAACATAGTGCACCAAGAGATAGTTTCTCGCTTACGACCACACCGGCCTGAGTACGCCTGATCTCGTCTGATCTCGGAAGCTAAGCAGGGTCGGGCCTGGTTAGTACTTGGATGGGAGACCGCCTGGGAATACCAGGTGCTGTAAGCTTTTCGTCAACTCTTTGTCCGTTTTTTCCCACAAGGCTGAAATATGTGCCCTTGCTTTGAAATAAGTAAGCAAGGTTAGTTTGTATTTCATCCAACAATCTGTGCTACAAATTATTTCTACAGTATATGCAATTTCTTCCACTTTTTGAGTGACACAAAGATGCTTATCTAAATGGTGAAAATGCAACAGCTGTTAATCAGACTCACTTTCACTTAACATAGTGCACCAAGAGATAGTTTCTCGCTTACGACCACACCGGCCTGAGTACGCCTGATCTCGTCTGATCTCGGAAGCTAAGCAGGGTCGGGCCTGGTTAGTACTTGGATGGGAGACCGCCTGGGAATACCAGGTGCTGTAAGCTTTTTGTCAACTCTTTGTCCGTTTTTTCCCACAAGGCTGAAATATGTGCCCTTGCTTTGAAATAAGTAAGCAAGGTTAGTTTGTATTTCATCCAACAATCTGTGCTACAAATTATTTCTACAGTATATGCAATTTCTTCCACTTTTTGAGTGACACAAAGATGCTTATCTAAATGGTGAAAATGCAACAGCTGTTAATCAGACTCACTTTCACTTAACATAGTGCACCAAGAGATAGTTTCTCGCTTACGACCACACCGGCCTGAGTACGCCTGATCTCGTCTGATCTCGGAAGCTAAGCAGGGTCGGGCCTGGTTAGTACTTGGATGGGAGACCGCCTGGGAATACCAGGTGCTGTAAGCTTTTCGTCAACTCTTTGTCCGTTTTTTCCCACAAGGCTGAAATATGTGCCCTTGCTTTGAAATAAGTAAGCAAGGTTAGTTTGTATTTCATCCAACAATCTGTGCTACAAATTATTTCTACAGTATATGCAATTTCTTCCACTTTTTGAGTGACACAAAGATGCTTATCTAAATGGTGAAAATGCAACAGCTGTTAATCAGACTCACTTTCACTTAACATAGTGCACCAAGAGATAGTTTCTCGCTTACGACCACACCGGCCTGAGTACGCCTGATCTCGTCTGATCTCGGAAGCTAAGCAGGGTCGGGCCTGGTTAGTACTTGGATGGGAGACCGCCTGGGAATACCAGGTGCTGTAAGCTTTTCGTCAACTCTTTGTCCGTTTTTTCCCACAAGGCTGAAATATGTGCCCTTGCTTTGAAATAAGTAAGCAAGGTTAGTTTGTATTTCATCCAACAATCTGTGCTACAAATTATTTCTACAGTATATGCAATTTCTTCCACTTTTTGAGTGACACAAAGATGCTTATCTAAATGGTGAAAATGCAACAGCTGTTAATCAGACTCACTTTCACTTAACATAGTGCACCAAGAGATAGTTTCTCGCTTACGACCACACCGGCCTGAGTACGCCTGATCTCGTCTGATCTCGGAAGCTAAGCAGGGTCGGGCCTGGTTAGTACTTGGATGGGAGACCGCCTGGGAATACCAGGTGCTGTAAGCTTTTTGTCAACTCTTTGTCCGTTTTTTCCCACAAGGCTGAAATATGTGCCCTTGCTTTGAAATAAGTAAGCAAGGTTAGTTTGTATTTCATCCAACAATCTGTGCTACAAATTATTTCTACAGTATATGCAATTTCTTCCACTTTTTGAGTGACACAAAGATGCTTATCTAAATGGTGAAAATGCAACAGCTGTTAATCAGACTCACTTTCACTTAACATAGTGCACCAAGAGATAGTTTCTCGCTTACGACCACACCGGCCTGAGTACGCCTGATCTCGTCTGATCTCGGAAGCTAAGCAGGGTCGGGCCTGGTTAGTACTTGGATGGGAGACCGCCTGGGAATACCAGGTGCTGTAAGCTTTTCGTCAACTCTTTGTCCGTTTTTTCCCACAAGGCTGAAATATGTGCCCTTGCTTTGAAATAAGTAAGCAAGGTTAGTTTGTATTTCATCCAACAATCTGTGCTACAAATTATTTCTACAGTATATGCAATTTCTTCCACTTTTTGAGTGACACAAAGATGCTTATCTAAATGGTGAAAATGCAACAGCTGTTAATCAGACTCACTTTCACTTAACATAGTGCACCAAGAGATAGTTTCTCGCTTACGACCACACCGGCCTGAGTACGCCTGATCTCGTCTGATCTCGGAAGCTAAGCAGGGTCGGGCCTGGTTAGTACTTGGATGGGAGACCGCCTGGGAATACCAGGTGCTGTAAGCTTTTTGTCAACTCTTTGTCCGTTTTTTCCCACAAGGCTGAAATATGTGCCCTTGCTTTGAAATAAGTAAGCAAGGTTAGTTTGTATTTCATCCAACAATCTGTGCTACAAATTATTTCTACAGTATATGCAATTTCTTCCACTTTTTGAGTGACACAAAGATGCTTATCTAAATGGTGAAAATGCAACAGCTGTTAATCAGACTCACTTTCACTTAACATAGTGCACCAAGAGATAGTTTCTCGCTTACGACCACACCGGCCTGAGTACGCCTGATCTCGTCTGATCTCGGAAGCTAAGCAGGGTCGGGCCTGGTTAGTACTTGGATGGGAGACCGCCTGGGAATACCAGGTGCTGTAAGCTTTTTGTCAACTCTTTGTCCGTTTTTTCCCACAAGGCTGAAATATGTGCCCTTGCTTTGAAATAAGTAAGCAAGGTTAGTTTGTATTTCATCCAACAATCTGTGCTACAAATTATTTCTACAGTATATGCAATTTCTTCCACTTTTTGAGTGACACAAAGATGCTTATCTAAATGGTGAAAATGCAACAGCTGTTAATCAGACTCACTTTCACTTAACATAGTGCACCAAGAGATAGTTTCTCGCTTACGACCACACCGGCCTGAGTACGCCTGATCTCGTCTGATCTCGGAAGCTAAGCAGGGTCGGGCCTGGTTAGTACTTGGATGGGAGACCGCCTGGGAATACCAGGTGCTGTAAGCTTTTTGTCAACTCTTTGTCCGTTTTTTCCCACAAGGCTGAAATATGTGCCCTTGCTTTGAAATAAGTAAGCAAGGTTAGTTTGTATTTCATCCAACAATCTGTGCTACAAATTATTTCTACAGTATATGCAATTTCTTCCACTTTTTGAGTGACACAAAGATGCTTATCTAAATGGTGAAAATGCAACAGCTGTTAATCAGACTCACTTTCACTTAACATAGTGCACCAAGAGATAGTTTCTCGCTTACGACCACACCGGCCTGAGTACGCCTGATCTCGTCTGATCTCGGAAGCTAAGCAGGGTCGGGCCTGGTTAGTACTTGGATGGGAGACCGCCTGGGAATACCAGGTGCTGTAAGCTTTTCGTCAACTCTTTGTCCGTTTTTTCCCACAAGGCTGAAATATGTGCCCTTGCTTTGAAATAAGTAAGCAAGGTTAGTTTGTATTTCATCCAACAATCTGTGCTACAAATTATTTCTACAGTATATGCAATTTCTTCCACTTTTTGAGTGACACAAAGATGCTTATCTAAATGGTGAAAATGCAACAGCTGTTAATCAGACTCACTTTCACTTAACATAGTGCACCAAGAGATAGTTTCTCGCTTACGACCACACCGGCCTGAGTACGCCTGATCTCGTCTGATCTCGGAAGCTAAGCAGGGTCGGGCCTGGTTAGTACTTGGATGGGAGACCGCCTGGGAATACCAGGTGCTGTAAGCTTTTCGTCAACTCTTTGTCCGTTTTTTCCCACAAGGCTGAAATATGTGCCCTTGCTTTGAAATAAGTAAGCAAGGTTAGTTTGTATTTCATCCAACAATCTGTGCTACAAATTATTTCTACAGTATATGCAATTTCTTCCACTTTTTGAGTGACACAAAGATGCTTATCTAAATGGTGAAAATGCAACAGCTGTTAATCAGACTCACTTTCACTTAACATAGTGCACCAAGAGATAGTTTCTCGCTTACGACCACACCGGCCTGAGTACGCCTGATCTCGTCTGATCTCGGAAGCTAAGCAGGGTCGGGCCTGGTTAGTACTTGGATGGGAGACCGCCTGGGAATACCAGGTGCTGTAAGCTTTTTGTCAACTCTTTGTCCGTTTTTTCCCACAAGGCTGAAATATGTGCCCTTGCTTTGAAATAAGTAAGCAAGGTTAGTTTGTATTTCATCCAACAATCTGTGCTACAAATTATTTCTACAGTATATGCAATTTCTTCCACTTTTTGAGTGACACAAAGATGCTTATCTAAATGGTGAAAATGCAACAGCTGTTAATCAGACTCACTTTCACTTAACATAGTGCACCAAGAGATAGTTTCTCGCTTACGACCACACCGGCCTGAGTACGCCTGATCTCGTCTGATCTCGGAAGCTAAGCAGGGTCGGGCCTGGTTAGTACTTGGATGGGAGACCGCCTGGGAATACCAGGTGCTGTAAGCTTTTCGTCAACTCTTTGTCCGTTTTTTCCCACAAGGCTGAAATATGTGCCCTTGCTTTGAAATAAGTAAGCAAGGTTAGTTTGTATTTCATCCAACAATCTGTGCTACAAATTATTTCTACAGTATATGCAATTTCTTCCACTTTTTGAGTGACACAAAGATGCTTATCTAAATGGTGAAAATGCAACAGCTGTTAATCAGACTCACTTTCACTTAACATAGTGCACCAAGAGATAGTTTCTCGCTTACGACCACACCGGCCTGAGTACGCCTGATCTCGTCTGATCTCGGAAGCTAAGCAGGGTCGGGCCTGGTTAGTACTTGGATGGGAGACCGCCTGGGAATACCAGGTGCTGTAAGCTTTTTGTCAACTCTTTGTCCGTTTTTTCCCACAAGGCTGAAATATGTGCCCTTGCTTTGAAATAAGTAAGCAAGGTTAGTTTGTATTTCATCCAACAATCTGTGCTACAAATTATTTCTACAGTATATGCAATTTCTTCCACTTTTTGAGTGACACAAAGATGCTTATCTAAATGGTGAAAATGCAACAGCTGTTAATCAGACTCACTTTCACTTAACATAGTGCACCAAGAGATAGTTTCTCGCTTACGACCACACCGGCCTGAGTACGCCTGATCTCGTCTGATCTCGGAAGCTAAGCAGGGTCGGGCCTGGTTAGTACTTGGATGGGAGACCGCCTGGGAATACCAGGTGCTGTAAGCTTTTTGTCAACTCTTTGTCCGTTTTTTCCCACAAGGCTGAAATATGTGCCCTTGCTTTGAAATAAGTAAGCAAGGTTAGTTTGTATTTCATCCAACAATCTGTGCTACAAATTATTTCTACAGTATATGCAATTTCTTCCACTTTTTGAGTGACACAAAGATGCTTATCTAAATGGTGAAAATGCAACAGCTGTTAATCAGACTCACTTTCACTTAACATAGTGCACCAAGAGATAGTTTCTCGCTTACGACCACACCGGCCTGAGTACGCCTGATCTCGTCTGATCTCGGAAGCTAAGCAGGGTCGGGCCTGGTTAGTACTTGGATGGGAGACCGCCTGGGAATACCAGGTGCTGTAAGCTTTTTGTCAACTCTTTGTCCGTTTTTTCCCACAAGGCTGAAATATGTGCCCTTGCTTTGAAATAAGTAAGCAAGGTTAGTTTGTATTTCATCCAACAATCTGTGCTACAAATTATTTCTACAGTATATGCAATTTCTTCCACTTTTTGAGTGACACAAAGATGCTTATCTAAATGGTGAAAATGCAACAGCTGTTAATCAGACTCACTTTCACTTAACATAGTGCACCAAGAGATAGTTTCTCGCTTACGACCACACCGGCCTGAGTACGCCTGATCTCGTCTGATCTCGGAAGCTAAGCAGGGTCGGGCCTGGTTAGTACTTGGATGGGAGACCGCCTGGGAATACCAGGTGCTGTAAGCTTTTTGTCAACTCTTTGTCCGTTTTTTCCCACAAGGCTGAAATATGTGCCCTTGCTTTGAAATAAGTAAGCAAGGTTAGTTTGTATTTCATCCAACAATCTGTGCTACAAATTATTTCTACAGTATATGCAATTTCTTCCACTTTTTGAGTGACACAAAGATGCTTATCTAAATGGTGAAAATGCAACAGCTGTTAATCAGACTCACTTTCACTTAACATAGTGCACCAAGAGATAGTTTCTCGCTTACGACCACACCGGCCTGAGTACGCCTGATCTCGTCTGATCTCGGAAGCTAAGCAGGGTCGGGCCTGGTTAGTACTTGGATGGGAGACCGCCTGGGAATACCAGGTGCTGTAAGCTTTTTGTCAACTCTTTGTCCGTTTTTTCCCACAAGGCTGAAATATGTGCCCTTGCTTTGAAATAAGTAAGCAAGGTTAGTTTGTATTTCATCCAACAATCTGTGCTACAAATTATTTCTACAGTATATGCAATTTCTTCCACTTTTTGAGTGACACAAAGATGCTTATCTAAATGGTGAAAATGCAACAGCTGTTAATCAGACTCACTTTCACTTAACATAGTGCACCAAGAGATAGTTTCTCGCTTACGACCACACCGGCCTGAGTACGCCTGATCTCGTCTGATCTCGGAAGCTAAGCAGGGTCGGGCCTGGTTAGTACTTGGATGGGAGACCGCCTGGGAATACCAGGTGCTGTAAGCTTTTTGTCAACTCTTTGTCCGTTTTTTCCCACAAGGCTGAAATATGTGCCCTTGCTTTGAAATAAGTAAGCAAGGTTAGTTTGTATTTCATCCAACAATCTGTGCTACAAATTATTTCTACAGTATATGCAATTTCTTCCACTTTTTGAGTGACACAAAGATGCTTATCTAAATGGTGAAAATGCAACAGCTGTTAATCAGACTCACTTTCACTTAACATAGTGCACCAAGAGATAGTTTCTCGCTTACGACCACACCGGCCTGAGTACGCCTGATCTCGTCTGATCTCGGAAGCTAAGCAGGGTCGGGCCTGGTTAGTACTTGGATGGGAGACCGCCTGGGAATACCAGGTGCTGTAAGCTTTTTGTCAACTCTTTGTCCGTTTTTTCCCACAAGGCTGAAATATGTGCCCTTGCTTTGAAATAAGTAAGCAAGGTTAGTTTGTATTTCATCCAACAATCTGTGCTACAAATTATTTCTACAGTATATGCAATTTCTTCCACTTTTTGAGTGACACAAAGATGCTTATCTAAATGGTGAAAATGCAACAGCTGTTAATCAGACTCACTTTCACTTAACATAGTGCACCAAGAGATAGTTTCTCGCTTACGACCACACCGGCCTGAGTACGCCTGATCTCGTCTGATCTCGGAAGCTAAGCAGGGTCGGGCCTGGTTAGTACTTGGATGGGAGACCGCCTGGGAATACCAGGTGCTGTAAGCTTTTTGTCAACTCTTTGTCCGTTTTTTCCCACAAGGCTGAAAT
Organism: Oncorhynchus kisutch; assembly: GCF_002021735.2. NCBI lineage: Eukaryota > Metazoa > Chordata > Actinopteri > Salmoniformes > Salmonidae > Oncorhynchus > Oncorhynchus kisutch. The sequence goes on along the minus strand of NW_022262600.1, from coordinate 3,668 downwards.
ATGTGCCCTTGCTTTGAAATAAGTAAGCAAGGTTAGTTTGTATTTCATCCAACAATCTGTGCTACAAATTATTTCTACAGTATATGCAATTTCTTCCACTTTTTGAGTGACACAAAGATGCTTATCTAAATGGTGAAAATGCAACAGCTGTTAATCAGACTCACTTTCACTTAACATAGTGCACCAAGAGATAGTTTCTCGCTTACGACCACACCGGCCTGAGTACGCCTGATCTCGTCTGATCTCGGAAGCTAAGCAGGGTCGGGCCTGGTTAGTACTTGGATGGGAGACCGCCTGGGAATACCAGGTGCTGTAAGCTTTTTGTCAACTCTTTGTCCGTTTTTTCCCACAAGGCTGAAATATGTGCCCTTGCTTTGAAATAAGTAAGCAAGGTTAGTTTGTATTTCATCCAACAATCTGTGCTACAAATTATTTCTACAGTATATGCAATTTCTTCCACTTTTTGAGTGACACAAAGATGCTTATCTAAATGGTGAAAATGCAACAGCTGTTAATCAGACTCACTTTCACTTAACATAGTGCACCAAGAGATAGTTTCTCGCTTACGACCACACCGGCCTGAGTACGCCTGATCTCGTCTGATCTCGGAAGCTAAGCAGGGTCGGGCCTGGTTAGTACTTGGATGGGAGACCGCCTGGGAATACCAGGTGCTGTAAGCTTTTTGTCAACTCTTTGTCCGTTTTTTCCCACAAGGCTGAAATATGTGCCCTTGCTTTGAAATAAGTAAGCAAGGTTAGTTTGTATTTCATCCAACAATCTGTGCTACAAATTATTTCTACAGTATATGCAATTTCTTCCACTTTTTGAGTGACACAAAGATGCTTATCTAAATGGTGAAAATGCAACAGCTGTTAATCAGACTCACTTTCACTTAACATAGTGCACCAAGAGATAGTTTCTCGCTTACGACCACACCGGCCTGAGTACGCCTGATCTCGTCTGATCTCGGAAGCTAAGCAGGGTCGGGCCTGGTTAGTACTTGGATGGGAGACCGCCTGGGAATACCAGGTGCTGTAAGCTTTTCGTCAACTCTTTGTCCGTTTTTTCCCACAAGGCTGAAATATGTGCCCTTGCTTTGAAATAAGTAAGCAAGGTTAGTTTGTATTTCATCCAACAATCTGTGCTACAAATTATTTCTACAGTATATGCAATTTCTTCCACTTTTTGAGTGACACAAAGATGCTTATCTAAATGGTGAAAATGCAACAGCTGTTAATCAGACTCACTTTCACTTAACATAGTGCACCAAGAGATAGTTTCTCGCTTACGACCACACCGGCCTGAGTACGCCTGATCTCGTCTGATCTCGGAAGCTAAGCAGGGTCGGGCCTGGTTAGTACTTGGATGGGAGACCGCCTGGGAATACCAGGTGCTGTAAGCTTTTTGTCAACTCTTTGTCCGTTTTTTCCCACAAGGCTGAAATATGTGCCCTTGCTTTGAAATAAGTAAGCAAGGTTAGTTTGTATTTCATCCAACAATCTGTGCTACAAATTATTTCTACAGTATATGCAATTTCTTCCACTTTTTGAGTGACACAAAGATGCTTATCTAAATGGTGAAAATGCAACAGCTGTTAATCAGACTCACTTTCACTTAACATAGTGCACCAAGAGATAGTTTCTCGCTTACGACCACACCGGCCTGAGTACGCCTGATCTCGTCTGATCTCGGAAGCTAAGCAGGGTCGGGCCTGGTTAGTACTTGGATGGGAGACCGCCTGGGAATACCAGGTGCTGTAAGCTTTTTGTCAACTCTTTGTCCGTTTTTTCCCACAAGGCTGAAATATGTGCCCTTGCTTTGAAATAAGTAAGCAAGGTTAGTTTGTATTTCATCCAACAATCTGTGCTACAAATTATTTCTACAGTATATGCAATTTCTTCCACTTTTTGAGTGACACAAAGATGCTTATCTAAATGGTGAAAATGCAACAGCTGTTAATCAGACTCACTTTCACTTAACATAGTGCACCAAGAGATAGTTTCTCGCTTACGACCACACCGGCCTGAGTACGCCTGATCTCGTCTGATCTCGGAAGCTAAGCAGGGTCGGGCCTGGTTAGTACTTGGATGGGAGACCGCCTGGGAATACCAGGTGCTGTAAGCTTTTCGTCAACTCTTTGTCCGTTTTTTCCCACAAGGCTGAAATATGTGCCCTTGCTTTGAAATAAGTAAGCAAGGTTAGTTTGTATTTCATCCAACAATCTGTGCTACAAATTATTTCTACAGTATATGCAATTTCTTCCACTTTTTGAGTGACACAAAGATGCTTATCTAAATGGTGAAAATGCAACAGCTGTTAATCAGACTCACTTTCACTTAACATAGTGCACCAAGAGATAGTTTCTCGCTTACGACCACACGGCCTGAGTACGCCTGATCTCGTCTGATCTCGGAAGCTAAGCAGGGTCGGGCCTGGTTAGTACTTGGATGGGAGACCGCCTGGGAATACCAGGTGCTGTAAGCTTTTCGTCAACTCTTTGTCCGTTTTTTCCCACAAGGCTGAAATATGTGCCCTTGCTTTGAAATAAGTAAGCAAGGTTAGTTTGTATTTCATCCAACAATCTGTGCTACAAATTATTTCTACAGTATATGCAATTTCTTCCACTTTTTGAGTGACACAAAGATGCTTATCTAAATGGTGAAAATGCAACAGCTGTTAATCAGACTCACTTTCACTTAACATAGTGCACCAAGAGATAGTTTCTCGCTTACGACCACACCGGCCTGAGTACGCCTGATCTCGTCTGATCTCGGAAGCTAAGCAGGGTCGGGCCTGGTTAGTACTTGGATGGGAGACCGCCTGGGAATACCAGGTGCTGTAAGCTTTTTGTCAACTCTTTGTCCGTTTTTTCCCACAAGGCTGAAATATGTGCCCTTGCTTTGAAATAAGTAAGCAAGGTTAGTTTGTATTTCATCCAACAATCTGTGCTACAAATTATTTCTACAGTATATGCAATTTCTTCCACTTTTTGAGTGACACAAAGATGCTTATCTAAATGGTGAAAATGCAACAGCTGTTAATCAGACTCACTTTCACTTAACATAGTGCACCAAGAGATAGTTTCTCGCTTACGACCACACCGGCCTGAGTACGCCTGATCTCGTCTGATCTCGGAAGCTAAGCAGGGTCGGGCCTGGTTAGTACTTGGATGGGAGACCGCCTGGGAATACCAGGTGCTGTAAGCTTTTTGTCAACTCTTTGTCCGTTTTTTCCCACAAGGCTGAAATATGTGCCCTTGCTTTGAAATAAGTAAGCAAGGTTAGTTTGTATTTCATCCAACAATCTGTGCTACAAATTATTTCTACAGTATATGCAATTTCTTCCACTTTTTGAGTGACACAAAGATGCTTATCTAAATGGTGAAAATGCAACAGCTGTTAATCAGACTCACTTTCACTTAACATAGTGCACCAAGAGATAGTTTCTCGCTTACGACCACCCGGCCTGAGTACGCCTGATCTCGTCTGATCTCGGAAGCTAAGCAGGGTCGGGGCCTGGTTAGTACTTGGATGGGAGACCGCCTGGGAATACCAGGTGCTGTAAGCTTTTCGTCAACCTCTTGTCCGTTTTTTTCCCACAAGGCTGAAATATGTGCCCTTGCTTTGAAAATAAGTAAGCAAGGTTAGTTTGTATTTCATCCAACAATT